>NC_028647.1:8348614-8353361 GCF_001406875.1 Solanum pennellii
TGCGGCGCTGTTGCTGCTGGCGAGCGTCTGCGGGCTGCGGCTGCAACTGCTTCCTGAAAGAGGAAGAGGAGAAGAGGAAGATGAAAGAGCCAAGAGAAAGTCAGGAGGAAGATGAAAGAGAGAGGAATTGGGCAATAGGCCATAGGGTTTCTTTTTTTAAAAAATTATTTAATATTAATAATTATTAATTAATATAATATAAATTATAGTATAATATTTCGATTTAAACTGAAATACCGAAAACCAAAATAATACGTACCGAAAACCGAATTGAAATACCAAAAAATACAAAAAAGTAAACCGAATATCGAATCGAAAACCGAAATACCGAAACCGAAATTCTTAAAAATTTTGGTTCGGTTCAGTGTTTTGGTTTTCCGGTGTTTATGCCTACCCCTACTTCATGATATGATAGTAATATATTTATACACTATTATAATATCATTGAGATTTGTTTCGATCCTTCATTGAGACTCATCAGTCCTCCATTGATGTCATTACAATATATCTATGTAATACATGGTATCATTGAGGTATATCATTTCTAGCAATATCATACTATGTCATAGAATGTTAAGGTACATAGATAATTGTTTCATTTCCTAAAAAATAAAACTCAAATCCTTAATGATATCAATCTGATATATCATATATCGATAAAGTATCATATGATAGATTATTGATTCATTCCTTAAGAATGAAACTCAATCTTTAATGACATCAACATGATATATATCACATACTGATATAGTATCTAGATGATAAAATTTATTTTATATATCTATTTTAGCAAGTTGACTTGTACATAAAATATATATTTATAGAAATAGCTTCATATTTTGTATCTCAGTTGTATTTCAAAAATAAAAAATTAGGGAAACTTTTCAAAACAGTAATATTTTAGCTTTTAGTGGAACTCCTAAGCAACTGTTTCATTATTTAGTAAAAATGTCATTATTTTAGTTTGCTAAGGGATAAGTTATGTATTTATTTTATTTTAATTATTAATTTGAAAGAAAACGAATAATTAATAACAGAGAAAATTATGGAACAAAAAATTCAAAAATGGTAAAAAAAAGATTTTAAACACATATTAGTTACGCTTTAAAAAGAGCATTAATAGTCATCTTTTGTCGAGTATATTTTTGCTTTCATCTTAAGAACATAAAAAATAACTAAAATAATTTAGTTTGTCTTTCGAATCATTCATGTGATAACATTCAAAGCTTCTTCAAGTTGAATACAACATATATTTGAGACAAATTTTTTTAAAATTAACGACTATAAATTTGTCACATTCAGTGAATAATTGAAAAACAATGAAGTATTTTTTTTTAACTTTTTTATCTATTTGGATGAGATATTCATATATGTAGAGTACAAGAGTGCTTTTTTCTGATTGAATCAATGAAATCTTCATATGTATTGCGATTTGTAGCTTTTCTCGAAAATTTTGTATCCAAATTATGATGTATAACGAATGAATTTTTTTTAGTTTACTAGCTGTTTTTTCTGTTTGAATGCATATAATAATTTGTATAAGTTAATGTAACTAACCGATCATGAACTATATGTTGAATACAACAATATATGAATACAAAAGTGAGATGAAAATACAAAGTTATATATACTACGTAAAATTGAATATAAAGTTGTGAATACAAAAAGAAATACTTTCTTCATTTGAAATACAAAGTGACTTTGAAAGGTAAAATACAAACTAATAGATCATGAACTATATTTTGAATACAACAATATGAATACGAAAATAAGATGAATATACAAAGTTATAAAATAAAAAGTGAGATTGAATATAAAGTTATGAATACAAAAGAAACTCTGTTCAATTGAAATACAAAGTGACTTTGAAAGGTAAAGTAGACAGATAAAATACAAACTTGTTTAATATACAATTAGATAGAATACAAAACAAAAGAAAAATATAAACTTGTTCACATATAAATTGAGATTGAAATACAAAATGAATACCCAATGAAATATAAAGTTGTTAGCATACAGTTAGGACGAATACAAATTAAGAAGGAAATACAAACATGTTGGTTTACTAATTGAGATTAAAATACAATGTAAAAAAAAGTGTAAAACTTTTTGATATATAGATAGTATGAATACAGACATTGTAGACATATATATGTTTACCCCGAATCTAAAACCCTCAAAGCAAATACAAATGTATTAAAAATCAAACAAAATAAACATATGAATGAATTTGTAGATTCTAATAGATCTGAAATATAAAAACGAAATCAGAAAAAGATTTAAAAAAAATATTTAATCGACTAAAACTCTGAGATATATAAATATTAGATGAATATGTAAACAAACTTGCATAAAAATAAAAAATATTAACGAAAAATTTGTAATATGTACAATCCGATTTATAAATCATAAATAGTGATATTGAAATCTGTAATACATAGAGTTTGAAATACCTACCATAACCGGTGATCTTAAACATCAAATCAAAATATATCTAAATAAATAATAAAAATTATCTTGCCAATTGAGAAATCAACTAATTAATAAAGAAATTTAGTTTAACGATAGAGAAATTTTCTTGAATTAAAATATATATTTTGATGAACAATTTGTGAGCACCTTCAAGAGATCTAAAAACGTGAAAAAGGGGCTAGAATATGAAAGGTGGGGATAAAAACGTGAACTTGAAAAAGAGGCTAGAATATGAAAGGTGGGGATAGAAACGTGAAAGGTGAAGAAGAAAGCTTATTGGGTAATAGATTAATCGGGAGGAGTGAAATTCCAAAAAAAAAAAGAGCAACAACCCACCAAACTCAGTTAAGAAAGAAAACAAAGAAATTTCGATGATTTGTAATAGTTTCTTTTTAAATTATTTCAATGATGGATATTTTCAATTTGCTACACTGCTATTGTAAATGGTAAAAGATATGATAATTTCATTTAGTAAGGAAAGAGAATCATAAATTAATGGATATAATAAAAAAAGAATGCTAATTACCTTATATCACTATATTTGATATTTATATTTTATAAAATAAAAAATATTAATAATAAAAAAGAAACTTGCTTTAGAAGTAGGTGTCAATGAAAAAAAGTTTACATTGATAATGGATACAATCTAAATCAAATCTAAATGCATATTATTTTCTAAAATATTGTCATTATGACATTTTAAATAAATATTTTAAAGTGTTGTTATTTTGACTAAATATTACAACTTAATTGCTAATTTTTTTTAAAAAATTTCTATTAATTCTAGTAAAAATTAGGCAAATGACATACTGTAAATGATAAATTACATTCTATCCCTATAATATCAATATTTACCAAAAATTCCTTATTTTTAAGAATTCCGGATACTTTATAAAACAGAAATGATACTTAAATATAAATGACCGAATATTTTTTTATTTATTTTTCTGTAACTGTTATAGCGAAAATTAAGGGTAACTGATTTCCCTTCCCTTGATTTATGTTAATCTTGTAACCATTTTACCATGAAAATTGCTTCAGAAATTACTAAATTAAATCATCATTTAATTTGCTGATTTCCCTTCCCTTGATTTATGTTAATTTTGTAACCATTTTACCGTGAAAATTGCTTCCAAAGTACTACATTAAATCATCATTCAATTTAAAAATTTTTAAAAAGTCATTCAAAATCAGAAAAAAAACACTATTTTGCTTTAAAAAAATTCTGAAAGGCCAATTCTGATTTTTTAAATATGAATATTTCGATCTTGTTGCGACATTCTGGAATATGGGAAAGTGATGTTATGTATGAGCGATACAAAAGTGATGGGATAGTGGTTGGTGAAAATATTTCGTTCATGAATCTTATTTCAACAACTGCGGCTGAGTTGGGTATTGACGAATCGAAAAAAATATAGATATTAGATATGTTGTTGAAGGAAATTCGTCTCCATTGTGTACTTCGAAATGATATGGGTGTAAAATTGTATGTAGAAATTAAGAAACATGAGGCTGGGTTCGGAACTTATCCTTTATGCATTGATACTTCAGATAAAGGTGTTGAAGAGATAATAAATTTTGATGCAACAACAAGTGTCATCATGTGTGTTGAGGGTGAAAAAAACGACGCAAAGGCTCTCAATCTTGTGGAATCATCAATTGATTATGCAGATTACATACCGGAAATGGATGTTGATAAGTATATATCAGACACCAATAATTCATTTGTGGAAGAGAATCAAATGTGTGAGGACAGGTCAACTCTGAAGGTGGTAATGGAAAATTACAAAATAAAGAATAGTTTCAACTTTAAAGTTAAAAGATCTGATAACAAAAGGTATGTTTTCAATTTATATGTTAATATTTTTAATAATATATAATTGGTTTTCAATATTATATGTTGCGTGTAGTTTTCTGTGTAATATGATTTGATCGTAATAAGTTTTGTCACATTTTGAATGTTTAAACCACTAAATGTAATAGTTCCGATCAATTTACAGAGAAGAGTTATGAAGATGTGAAATAGTTGTTATAAAGTATCATTTATAATGTGAAAATGAAATAAAGTATATATTTTTTTTTGTTTATCAAAAAAGTCAATGTCACGACCCAAAACCGAGCCGCGACTGGCACCCACACTTACCCTCCTATGTGAGCGAACCAACCAATCTAAACCTTAACATTTCAATATAATATCAACAGAAAGTAATGCGGAAGACTTAAACTCATTAATAAAAACCAATTCAATAACTTCTAAAATTCAACATCTATTATT
>NC_028647.1:8356066-8357626 GCF_001406875.1 Solanum pennellii
CGCCCCCTGTGACGGCCCGTCGCGCCTGCGACGGTCCGTCCTGCTGCTCCGTCACAGAGTTCAGAGACTCAATTCCTGTGGGAGATGTGTGACGGTCCGTCGTGCCCACGACGGTCCGTCCTGCCATTCCGTTACGAAGTTCAGAGAGTCGATTTCAGTACCCAAATTTTAGAATTCTAAGTATTCTGGAACGAGACTCCCTCGACGGTCCGTCGTGCCCATGACGGTCCGTCGTGGGTTCCATCGTCTCAGCCAGTTTTTCCAGAAATAAAATCTGCAGCTCAAAACGACTAAATAGGTCGTTACAGTCAACCTTATCAAATAATCAATATCTGTTTTTTATTGCAGCTACGTATTAGTTTGTCATTCAGATGATTGTTGTTGGAAATTGAAGGCATCTGTTAGAAAGAATTCAGAAACATTCATAGTGAGATACTTTGATAGTGAACATACCTGTCCATTAAGGGATAGGGTATTAAGCAAGGTATAATCCACAGTTGGGTTTATTAGTGGTGTGACAACGCCTAAATTAAATAATCATAAAAGAAAATATACTCCGAACGATATAATTGATGATATCAGGGAAATGTATGGCGTTGAGATTTCTTATCAACAAGCATGGCGCGCAAAAGAGCGTGCATTGGAACTTATAAGAGGTAAACCTGTTGATGGCTACAGAAACATGCCAAGATACATATATATGCTGGAAACTGTGTATCCAAATTCATATATAAGGATGCATAAGTCTGAATACAACGAATTTATGTATCTTTTCATATCATTAAGGCCAATGATGAGAGGATTTGAGTTCTGTAGGCCAGTTGTTGTTGTTGATGCTTCACATCTTAGTGGAGCTTATCGAGGTACATTTGTGTCTGCTAGTACACTTGATGGAGCAGGTATGACACATTGTTTATGAATTTATTTTATTATTTTCTTAATATTAAGTAGTTATTTAGTATATGTTGTTTTGTGTTTATATATTAAGGTTGCATATTGCCTTTGGCGTACGGAGTTGTTGACACAGAAAATGATTGTTCATGGACATGGTTCTTTCAACAATTTAAGAATGCATTTGGTGAGAGAGAAAAATGTGTATTGTATCTGACAGAAATGAAAGCATAAAGAAAGTGTGATATTGATTATCCAACTGTTCCCATTCTGCATGCATATGGCACCTCTGGAAAAATGTGTGTCCAAACTTTAGGAGAAGCAGGACCATTCTAAGTGATCTGTTTTATTCAATTGCTAAGGCTTATAGAAAGGATGATTTTGAAAAATTGATGGCTAAATTGGATAAAATTGATGGAAGAGTAAAAAAGTATCTTCAAGATGCTGGGTATGAAAGGTGGACTAGGTCTCATGCAACAGTGAACCGTGGGAGAATGATGACTTCAAATATAGCTGAATGTATCAATGGTTGCCTTGTTGATGCACGACAACTACCGATTATAGATTTTTTGGAGGAAGTTAGAATTCTATTTGGTTCTTGGAATTGCTGTCACGACCCAAATCCGGGGCCGCGACTGGCACTCACAGTTTCCCTCCTATGTGAGCGAA
>NC_028647.1:8367626-8369551 GCF_001406875.1 Solanum pennellii
ATCTTAGCCAGTTTTTCCAGAAATAAATCTGCTGCTCAAAACGACTAAACAGGTCGTTACAATTGCAAAAATAGAGAAATAGCTTCTTACACAAAAGAAACATTGGGCAGAAGATTTGAAGAAATATTGATTTTAAACGCATCAAAAAGTGCAAAAATGAAGGTACATATTTGCTTTGTATTTATTATTTTATTGTTAAACAAAAAATGAAAAAAAAAACTTGTTGACTGTCTCTATTTTTTCAAAAATTGCAGGTTGTTGCATCTTCTGAGTTTATTTTTTCAGTGTATGAAGGTGGAATTAGATACATTGTTTGTCTTGAGAGGAAAACTTGTTCATGTGGTAGATTTCAGCATGACGAGATACCTTGTCCACATGCAATAGTCGTCTTGAAGAAGAAGAATATAACAGATGTACACCCCTATTGCTCTGATTATTATAAACACGATGCATTAACAAGTACTTATGCAATTCCAATAGAACCAATGCCAGACAAAAGAGAATGGAAAGCTCCAGACTCTGTTTTGGAAGAAGTTGTCTTGCCACCTAAATACAAAAAGATGCCTGGGAGACCAACAAAAAAGAGAAAGAAAAATGCAAATGAAAAGATAACAACAAAAATGAATTGTTGTGGACGTTGTGGTCAAGAAGGTCATAATAAAAGAACATGTACCTTCTTTCCAAAAGATTCTTGATTTATATTTTTTTAGTTTATTTGATGTGTAATAATGATTTTGGATATTTTAATTTGCTAATAATATGTGAACTTTTTTTATTTGATGTGCTTAACAACATGTGAATGATTTAAGCTACAAAATCTGATTTGATACTAAATATATCAAATTTTGTATGCAGAACAGAAATATCAATTACATAAAATGGAAAACGTATAATGGATCTGATATTAACTAATATAATTAAATTTAAAAAGTTAACAAAAATATAAACTAAACTAAATATATATATATATATAAGTATATTATTCATACTCTTGTACGATACTACTTATGCAGAATACAAATAATTTATATTATTTAATGATATACTAATTTTATTTTTTGATACTAAAATAAGAATTTAGTATACAAGGTCAAAATCGGTTGTGTACAAGTATACCAAAAGACCCCCAGTTTCCTTTTCGGCTGTATACAAGTATACCTACAACCATATATGGTTCTCTATGAAAGACATCTAATCCTTAACTGTAAAACTCATATCTACATCTTCAAAAGACCCCCAGTTTCTTTTTTGGGCATTAAGTGATTAGTCTTCTCTTTGTCACAGTTTTGACAGGGGAAATAAGGGATCATCCAACAAATTTATTAGTTCGAAGTGGCTAGAGTTACTGAAACACAAAATGAACGATCAAGTATGTGTATATTTGTGTACATATATTTGTATGCAGAGTGAGAGAATTCTATTGTGTATGCATGTGTACATCTATTTGTATGACACATAATTACTTAGTTAAAAATTTAATAATTATATTTTAACTAAGTAATTATGTGTCATAATTTAGTAAATAACTTAACAGTTACAAAAATTTAATATAGCATCATCAGCATTTCGACAAGCTAAATTATTAAAACTATAAAATGCTTAGTAATATTGAACCAAAAAAATAAGTTGAAACACAAAATACTCTGTTCCAATAATAGTTCAAAAATAATATAAGCCTAATTAATCAACATCAACAAATGCATCTTCTGCCTGTTTAGAAAACCCGCCATTTGGCTTTGTTGGATCATCGCTATGACTAACATATCCATCCTTGTGTTTGTCCATGCCATACTTCCATAACAGGTTTCCGTATCTGTTGCGCAGATAGTCGTTCTGAAGACCAACGGATGGAGTTTTGATTTCGTCGCTCAAATATTCAGCATAAGCAGCTACGAACATTCCACAATCACTAAATATATATATAT
>NC_028647.1:8369956-8383052 GCF_001406875.1 Solanum pennellii
TATATATATATATTAAAAAGGATTTTAATGTAAATAAAATCTAAAAACTAAAAAAATTTCAAACAAAAAAAAACTGATTCACAAATACTTACAGGCAATCGCTTTGTTGTTGCATAATCTCTTGCGCATATTCAACTGTAAAAGAATGTTGAGGACCTAACAGTTCACCTGTTTTCTTGTCTTTGTACGCCTCCAAAGATAACCAATTAATTCTATCCGTTTTATCAAAAAAGCCGCTATCATGTAGATAGTTAGAAAGCATTACAGACAACTGATTAATCTCTTCAGGAGGCACTCTTTTCCTTGACCCACAAGATGAGTCATACACACGTATTAACCTTTTCTTCAAAACAACCACAGCCAACACCCAATGAAAATCTTTGCCACAATTAATAGGAATATAAACCTCATCAACTAGATGCCAAGGTAACGAAGCAGGTATCAAAAATCCAATAATAATGACTTTTATAGACCTTTCATAACCAGCTATAGCAATACCACGACCAATATGCTGTTGTGTAATCAGATATTCATCACAGGTGCACAATAATACCTATTATATACAATGTTGATGTATGACATAAATAAGCAGTTGACCGTAGTGTATCTGTATTGATCCAAGCCTCTTAATCTTGACTTCTTCCGTAGATAATAAAAATCACATCTAGATGTTGTTATAAATATAAAACAACACAATATGAAATCTTCACTCTTTGAAAACTAAATAAAAGATTGAATATAGGTATAAATAAATCTGTAAGTAGATCTCTAAATAATATAAACGATCTATATATTGTATTATTTAAATAATTTAAATGCATAATGTACCTGATCAGTCCAACATTTCATTGGATGTGACATGGTATAAAACTAGTTCTTGTCAACAGGAAATGTGACAACAAAATCCATATAATCAAAGCCAAATTTAGAAGATTTGCCTCTATATTTATCATCATCATGTTTCCAGTAATAAATAATTTTAATTCAAAAATATAGTACTTAAGAAAATGATTTTATAAAAAAACATTATTAAAAAAAACTTACTTATTGGCGTGTGATTTAAGGAGTCCCTTTTTAATCCAATCTAAAAACTCTTGCATTAAATCCGACGATACATGAGATGTGATTCGGCAATCATCAAATGGAGTAAATGGACATATATGATCGTCTATTTTGTTCTTGCCCGTATCAGTTGATTCAAACGAATGCACATAGGGAGACTGCAAAACCTTAGAAGGTACCCTGTTACGCTGAGCAGGAGTTTCAGTATCAACATCACTGACACCAAGCTGGAGGGTAGCTGACTGTCCGATAACAAATCATCACTCCAGGTAAGCTGTAGAGGAATGACTGCATCCAATGGGTTGACATCCAATGTCATTGCTTCATTTTCAGGTGTGAAGGATACCGATGAGGTAGAATCCTGTCATATCAAATAATTAACAAACACAATATATTTTCAATAACTTATACAAGTTAAAATATACTAATTTTTTCAACCTATTTTTTCAATATGCCAGCAACATGATCTAAAATAAATAATAATATTCGAACAAATAAAGTATATGTTAGTATTTTAATATATATTATGCAGTCAGCGATACTTAAAAATAAAGTAATAAATTTAATAGAATAGTTTATAAACCAAAATTCATGATTAAAAACATCATACAAATTTTTACTGTAAAAAAAAATAAGGCAATTGTTGATGACAATCAGTATTCAAATATAAACTGATGGAATAATGTATCAACCATCTGAAAAGATACTTTATTGCAGAATATGAATAATGAAGTATCAATCAATGTATTAAGTATCAGATTTTTTATTACCTTCATTACATCTTCTGTTTGTTTTTCAACCTCCACTGCAGTTTCAGCATCATCATCAACAGTTGCAAAATTTGTATGCTTTGGTGAAACAGTCGGATGATCAGAGTTATTCTATTAATATGCATTGTGCAGTCAGTGATACTTAAAAATTAAAGTAATCAATTTCATAAATTAAAATATATACCAAATACATGATTTAGATCATCATTTATATTTTATAACTAAACAATTAGTTAATCAATGATACACAATTGTCATATAAAAATTGATGGATTAGAGTATCAAGCATACAAAAAATACTTCATTAAACTGATGGAATAAAATATCAACCATCTGAAGAGATACTTAATTGCATAAAATGAAAAATAAAGTATCAATCAATGTATTAAGTATCAGATTTTTATTACCTTCGTTACATCTTCTGTTTGTTTATTAACCTCCACTGCAATTTCAGCAACATCATCAACAGTTACAAAATTCGTATGCTTTGATGAAACAGTCGGATGAGCAGAGTTATTCTATTAATGTGCGTTGTGCGTTGTGTAGTCAGTGATACTTAAAAAATAAAGTAATCAATTTCATAAATTAAAGTATATATGAAATACATGATTTAGATCATCCTTTATATTTTAAAAGTAAACAATTAGTTAATCAATGATACACAATTATCATATAAAAATTGATGGGTTAGAGTATCAAAAATACAAAATAATACTTTATTAAACTTTCTAATGCACAAAAATATTAAGGTATCTTCAAATAAATTAAGTATAATATACTTAAATACCTTTTTTACATCTTCAGAAGATACCTTTTGTTTTCCAGCAGCATCAGAATTTTCATCAGCATCGTCTACAGTTGCTTCATTAGAATTGAATTGTGTACCAACATTTTTTATCGCCACAGAATCATTCATCATGTGTGGCGATAACACTCCTCCCATATCCTACAATTTTTTTTAAAAAAAAAAAGTCACTTAAAAACCCAGAAAGTAATAACAAAAATCAAAATATCACCTTCTCAGATTTATTTCCTCTCGCACCAACAGCTATCAACAATTCTGAATGGTTACTCTTTATTAATGCCTCAGGAGCTTCAACTTTACTATCAAGATCTCCAAATTTTTGGTCAACCTATAATCAAATTTAACATATAATATTTAGTAACACTAAAACATACAAGAGTTTAAATTGCTTGATTACTTACATAAGACTTCATGAACTTCTTCAAATCATCAATTTCTGAACTGCCCAAACTTGTTTTTTCATTGAATGAATTTGGAGAAACACCAACAGCAGCTACATTCTCAGATCCTTTTAGTTGTGGTTCTGGATTTTGGAATGAATGATCTGGTTGATGATCTGGTTCCTTCTGTGCTTTTGAAATGCTTGATAGATCATACTTATGTGGATGTGCAATCTTTATTCTCTTGCGTTTTGGTGGGGTTGTTCCTACATTAACACCTCTTGATGTTCTCTTTAACAGAATATCTGGAGGTTTTGTTCTGAAGTCTTCGAAATCAGAAACCTCCTCCGGGTGCACATCATCATTATCTGGAATTGATGAAACTGATTGGTTTGGCGGTACATAATTGATATCTGGTAACCCAAGAGATGATATTTCCTCAGGAATTGGCTGAATGTTAGAACATTCAATCAAAAAAAAAATAACAATTAATTAATGACAATAAACATATTAAAGTTGTATTCCATAATAAAACTAATTAATTAAGAATGTTGTATTGAATTAATTACCTCTGAAAAAATTGTTTCCATAAAAAATTCAAACTTGGGCATCAAACCAACAACTTGCCGGTTGCAAATCCTCGATATACCGTTTCCTTCTTTGACAACAATATCGGTGTGTATCGTAGAAGCACATTCATAAATCCATATATTAAGTGCATATGGAAATCCATTCAATCGATACAACTTTTTTGAGGGTTTGTACTTTTTTCGAAAGGATTTCATTAACTTTTCAAAAGCTACTATACCCCAAGGAAACTGTTGGTAACTACCATCTTCCACCATATAGAAATCTTCAATAGGAATTGGTGTATTATCAGGTTGGGAATACAAAAATGTATGGATAAAATAAAGTATAGTCATCTGAAGGGCATCCTCAATATTTTCCCATTGACCCACCATAAACCGGTCTATCAATCTTTGTTTGTTAACATTATATTTAGTATCAGGAAAATATCTTTCAACTAACCTACTGGTTTTTGAGTCCGGATATGTAAAGTCCTTTACATTACCTTTACAATTTAAACTAGTAACAATTGCAAATTCACTGATGCTAAATTTCAACACATTCAATTTGGCATGGCGAATGTGAATCTCTTCATCTAAATTATCATGCTCAAACTCTAGCAAGTATAAACACTTAGTAATTTGGCCTTGGTAATTGTATCTAGGGATATTTAGGTATGGTGCAAAAATTATTTCTTTAAATAAATTCATACCTTCAACCTTGATAGATGATACTAAGTGTTCAACAAAATTCGTGTTGTATATTGGACCAAACTTTAATGCATTAGTTGAAATATGTTTAATGACGTAATTCATATTCTGCAATAAAACAAATAAAATTTTATCAAACTGTAACATATATAAAAAGTTTATAAACTATTGAGCGCATATAATAATACTAATGTTTTAAATTATACTAAAAATTGCCTAATGCTGATACTAAATATAAATAAACAGGTTAACATGACACTTACAAAATACTATTTGAAACTATATATAAACGAAATATTAAATTTAAATATATTTCTTTGATACATTAAATTTCATGTCCAACACATAAAAAGATACTCAAATTCACAATTTAAATTAGATACTTAAATTTTTATATGCTTATCAATAATTCATATAAATATGATACTTAAATAACAGATGTATGACAGTATTATACACATATACTATTATTTGATACCTTAATATATACGAAATATAAGTAAAAATAAAACAAAGAATCATTCTATCATGAGCACCAAAAAAATGATACTTAATAAAATTAATTGAACATACTAACAAATTTCAAAAATCATGATAAGATTAAAAAGATACTTAATACAATTCATCTTATACTAAATATAAATAAACAGGTTAACATGATACTTACAAAATACTAATTGAAACTATATATAAACGAAATATTAAATTTAAATATATTTCTTTGATACATTAAATTTCATGTCCAACACATAAAAAGATACTCAAATTCACAATTTAAATTAGATACTTAAATTTTTATATGCTTATCAATAATTCATATAAATATGATCCTTAAATAACAGATGTATGACAGTATTATACACATATACTATTATTTGATACCTTAATATATATGAAATTTAAGTAAAAATAAAACAAAGAATCATTCTATCATGAGCACCAAAAAAATGATACTTAATAAAATTAATTGAACATACTAACAAATTTCAAAAATCATGATAAGATTAAAAAGATACTTAATACAATTCATCTTATACTAAATATAAATAAACAGGTTAACATGATACTTACAAAATACTAATTGAAACTATATATAAACGAAATATTAAATTTAAATATATTTCTTTGATACATTAAATTTCATGTCCAACACATAAAAAGATACTCAAATTCACAATTTAAATTAGATACTTAAATTTTTATATGCTTATCAATAATTCATATAAATATGATCCTTAAATAACAGATGTATGACAGTATTATACACATATACTATTATTTGATACCTTAATATATATGAAATTTAAGTAAAAATAAAACAAAGAATCATTCTATCATGAGCACCAAAAAAATGATACTTAATAAAATTAATTGAACATACTAACAAATTTCAAAAATCATGATAAGATTAAAAAGATACTTAATACAATTCATCTTATACTAAATATAAATAAACAGGTTAACATGATACTTACAAAATACTAATTGAAACTATATATAAACGAAATATTAAATTTAAATATATTTCTTTGATACATTAAATTTCATGTCCAACACATAAAAAGATACTCAAATTCACAATTTAAATTAGATACTTAAATTTTTATATGCTTATCAATAATTCATATAAATATGATCCTTAAATAACAGATGTATGACAGTATTATACACATATACTATTATTTGATACCTTAATATATATGAAATTTAAGTAAAAATAAAACAAAGAATCATTCTATCATGAGCACCAAAAAAATGATACTTAATAAAATTAATTGAACATACTAACAAATTTCAAAAATCATGATAAGATTAAAAAGATACTTAATACAATTCATCTTATACTAAATATAAATAAACAGGTTAACATGATACTTACAAAATACTAATTGAAACTATATATAAACGAAATATTAAATTTAAATATATTTCTTTGATACATTAAATTTCATGTCCAACACATAAAAAGATACTCAAATTCACAATTTAAATTAGATACTTAAATTTTTATATGCTTATCAATAATTCATATAAATATGATCCTTAAATAACAGATGTATGACAGTATTATACACATATACTATTATTTGATACCTTAATATATACGAAATATAAGTAAAAATAAAACAAAGAATCATTCTATCATGAGCACCAAAAAAATGATACTTAATAAAATTAATTGAACATACTAACAAATTTCAAAAATCATGATAAGATTAAAAAGATACTTAATACAATTCATCTTATACTAAATATAAATAAACAGGTTAACATGATACTTACAAAATACTAATTGAAACTATATATAAACGAAATATTAAATTTAAAATATATTTCTTTGATACATTAAATTTCATGTCCAACACATAAAAAGATACTCAAATTCACAATTTAAATTAGATACTTAAATTTTTATATACTTATCAATAATTCATATAAATATGATACTTAAATAACAGATGTATGACAGTATGATACACATATACTATTATTTGATACCTTAATATATACGAAATATAAGTAAAAATAAAACAAAGAATCATTCTATCACGTAATACTTACAAAATACTATTTGAATCTATATATAAACGAAAACTTAAATTTAAATATGTTTCTTTGATACATTAAATTTCATGTCCAACAAATAAAAAAATACTCAAATTCACAATTTAAATTTGATACTTAAATTTTAGTACCAAAAAAATGATACTTAATAAAATTAATTGAACAGACTAACAAATATATTCAAAAATCATGATAAGATTAAACGATACTTAATACAATACATCTGATACTAAATATAAATAAACGGGTTAACATGATACTTATAAAATACTATTTGAATCTATATATAAATGAAACATTAAATTTCGTGTCCAACAAATAAAAAGATACTCAAATTCACAATTTAAATTTAATACTTAAATTATTATATACTTATCAATATTTCATATAAATATGATACTTAAATAAATAACAGATGTATGACAGTATGATACACATATACTATTATTTGATACCTCAATATTATAAGTAAAAATAAAACAAAGAATCATTCTAACATGAGCACCAAAAAAATGATACTTCATAAAAATAATTGAACATACTAACAAATATATACAAAAATCATGATAAGATTGATTTACTATCTCACCTAACATTTTCATATCTATAGTGTTTTTTGCTATAGATATACCCCTATCTCTGTGTATCAATATCTTGTCTTTAATTGTTTTCTATGTGATTTGTGAATGTACTCGGTTTATGGTTTATGAATGCGATAATATTATAATAAAAACTGCAGTTTTTAGATAATGGAAATTGATGTGTTTATTCATCTCGATGACTTGGGATCATTCATTATTTAGGATTTGTCTACTAGCACAATAATATCATCAATTCTATCAATGATTTATATCTCAGCAAACAAAAATAAATTTTAGTTCATCTATGTGAAGCCTCATATCAATCCTCAGAATATATTACCAAAATCAAAACAAATTCAATTTTTGTGTTCTCGTCAACCACTTTAGGCAATAAAGATTCGATGGAAGAATCATGTAATTTTTTTTTAATTCACTGAATAATACAATTCGTCAGACTAAAACAATTCATCAGACTAATACTAATTTATCAGACTAACTAAAAAAAAATTCCATATACAATATAAACGACACTTAACAATCAGAATCAACACACTAAAGAAACAACTTGAAAATAATGATGTACATGGGAAACAAATTTACATACCGTTTGTAATGTTGGTCGAACAATAGGAGGTGCCGCCTTTCTACCCCTCTTTTTTAGGATTTTCGGGTCTTTAGATGTAGATGCATCTTTGTTTTTTGAAGAATTTTTCTTGCTAGAACTTGATTTTTTCATGACTATGGTTTGATTCAACTATAAAGAACCCAGATCTACATAGAATTTGATTATGAAAATCAACAATAAATTTTTTTGAACAATAATCACAGAAAAAATAAAAAACAGAAAAAAAATTGAAAAATATCAATGTGGATGCTGATATACCATCACAGAAAATACAAAAAAAAGGGGAAAAATTGAAAAATAGTAATAAGGATGATGATATACCTGATTTAGGATTCAAATTCGGAAGAGTATTGATAATAATCCTTAGAATAATTTGAATTTCAAATTTGATTTACAATTTTTAACTGAAATTAGGGGGAAAAAAATTGGGAGTAGCTTTTGGAGGAAGGCGAAAATCTTGGGAAGTACGGTAATTTTGGGAAGGTGATTTTTTTGGGGGAAAGAAATCATACATTGGGAAGGTAAGTTCTGTTTTACCTTGGTAAGGTAAACTAACTTTTTAATATTCCAATGTATAAAATTTAATTAGTATCATTTGGGGAAAAAAAAGGAATTTTTATAATTTAATACATTATTAGGGAATTAATCAAATTAAATAAATTAAAGTAGTATATTTTAATAATTTTTCCTTAATTCTATCAAAAACCATCGTGGGCCTAAATGCTGTGTCTAAGTGGGCTAGGACAATTCTCAAGCCCACTCATAAAAGCTTTTACCTTTTAATAGTTTTAACTTTTTAGTATTTTACTCATAAATTCAATTAAAATAATTGTACAAAAAAGTATCGACTAATTAACAAAAACAAAATAGAGTAGAGCATAGGGTGGAATTGATCAAAAGGTAATTCAATGTATATAAATACATCTTTTACCTTTTCCTCAGGAAAACACATACTATTTGAATCACTAAATAATTTAAGCGAATCACCTCCTTCTCAACGGAACGTTTGACATTCTTATAATATTTTAATTTACATCATGTTGTCTCGAATAACATTAGAACACGTATTGGCTTGAACATGAACTAGTTAGTTTTCATAGTCATTTTAGGGTGGGTTGGATCAAGAATTGAATCAGGCTTAAGGTTGAGTCCAAATAAATCTAAATATTGATTTTAATTTTAAAAATATATTTTTCTACAAAATTGAAGGTACCATGTCAATAAATTGGTATCGAAAAATATATTTCCGGCTTAAATGACCATGAAAGCTATCTTGACAAAGTCGAGTGACCATGAAAACTAACTACGTTAAGTTGAATATATTTTTTGAAGACAAAGTAATAATGTTGATGGACTTTGATAGCCAATTAACCAAAGTTGAGTGATCTTCTAGATAAGGAATTTTACTTTAAAAAATTTTTACGTTAAGATTCGAAACGCAAAAAAGTGATGTCATTATAAGCATAATAAATAGGAATATGTTCTATTTATGACCTTAGAGTTAATTACATATTAGTAGTACTTAGTTTCTAATTCTAATATAAAATATTGCAAGATCAAGATTCTATATATGAGCAGCACTCAATTTGTGTAATATACAAATATTTCTACATCACTTTCAAAAGATGTTAAGAGGATCCAATATACATAGTGGTCAACATAAATATATTCTTGTTGTATACGTATATTTATTTATTTTGGTCAACAAGATGTTTATATTAAATTACTTAATATATATGCATCAATACATAAAAGTGTCATCGTTGAGTAGTAGTATTATTGCAATCATCTGATATACACGATAACTTAATAAGTTTAATAAAAAGAGTTTTCATTTTACCTATTTTTAATTTATTCGAGATAAATATCGATAAAAAATTTTAATGTCAAAGAAAATTAATTTATTTATGTAATTTTAGATTCTTTTCTTGCTAAAATATTTGTCACTTAGTTCACCTTGTTGAAGCTATGATGTAGTGTGTGTTTGTTTATGAAAAGTTTTAATTTGAAGAATTTTTTCTTAATTTATAATTAAAGTTCGAAAAAAGGGATACTTTAAAAAGTGAATGCTTGTAAATCCACTATGTTAAGATAAAATACTTTTAAGATTCATCTGTCAATATTTTATCTCATGTTATAAGGTTCCTATAATAAAGAAAACAACACAACACTATGACACAATGTTGTGCCATACCACCAATATGGCTTATGAGTCGTGATGCGGTATTAGTCGAGACTGTTTCACTCTTAATCAAAAATTTTAATTTTTGAGTTTTGAATATGGAGAAGATTGTTTCACTCTTAATCAAAAGTTTTAGTTTTTGAGCTTTGGCTATGGAGAAAATTATATTGGACGCAATATTCCTAATATCATAAAGTGCGTGATCCAGATTCAGTCAAAACTTCAGACACTGTGTGATATAAGAAAGAGAAGGAAAAATGCATATGTATCCGAAATCTCAGATAAACACTTATACTATATTAAGATCCTATTATTCCCGAACTTATTTTATAAGTAATTTTTTACCATAGGTCGAAAAGAGGTAGAAAATTATTTATAAAATAAGTTAGGTAATAGGATCTTAGTATAGTATGAGTGGAGTCCGGAGCCTAAAGAGTATAAAATGTTAATAAAAATTTCAAAACGGTATATGAATTTTTATTTTAACCAAAAGGGCAAAATCGCTACAAGAGCAACAATTTCGCTCACCGGAAAATAGCAGCGATTTGTAAAATTTAATTTTTTAATTTTTTTTAATTCAAAAATTGTTTTTTTAATGATTTTTTAATAAATCGCTGCTTAGGCAGCGATTTCATTAATTTTTTATTTGAAATTTAAAAAAAAATTAAGAGCAAATCGCGCGATTTGTCTCCAATTTTTTTTAAAATCAAATTTTTTTAAAAATTTTGATTACAAATTATTTTAAAAAATCATTTAAATTTTTTTTATTTTGGAATAAGTAGTAAAAAATTTAAAATTAAACTTTCTATAAAAATTTTAAAATAAAATTTGATTTAAAAAAATAAAAAAAATAATTTTGGAGTTCTTTTTTTTTTTTAATTTCAAATAAATAATTTTAAAAAATTAAAAAAACCGCTGCTTAGGCAGCAATTTATTAAAAAATCATTAAAAATATTTTTTTTGGAAATCGTTGTCAATGCAACGATTTCTTTAAAAAAAGGTGTTTTTAAAAAAATCAAATTTTGCAAATCGCCGATTTTACTTTTCCCAGCAAGCGAAATCGCTGCTTTTTCAGCGATTTTGCCCTTTTGGTTAAAAGAAAAATTCATATACCGTTTGAGAATTTGTGTTAACATTTTATCCCCTTTAGACTCCGGATTCAGTATAAGTGTGTCTCTGAAATATCAGACATAGATTGAGAGATACTTATATATTTTCCAAAAAAAATAAAAAAAATTGTGCTATACCTTATTCATGTGTCACTAGAAAAGATCATGGATGTATAAAATTAGGAGTTGTTTTTTTAATAATATTCTTAAAATCAATTTTCTAATAAAACAATTTCAAATCATGATACTTTAACAAAATATGCTTTCTTCCTTTATCAATTTGACTTTCTTATTATATTAATGGAATTATTCTTAAGCTAATGCTTTTATAAAACTAATCCCTTACGTTTTGTTCTCTTCATCACTCTTGTAATGGGATATCTTTTACTAAAAATAAATATCAATTTTTACAGTTATTAGGTTAGAAAAAAGTAACAACTCGTAAGTTAGTGACATATATAGTACTTCGATTTAAAGATAAATACGTATTTGGACATGTATAAATATATACATATAATAAAAGTATATATCTCATAAACTGAATTATTATTCATATAAAATAAAAACTAAATTGATGTGTGTATATATCATCGTGATCAACTCAAATGCAGTAAAAAAATAATGTGAATTTCGCTTTAAACTCTACTTCAATATTAAAAAAAAGAAGAAAAGAGAAGATTATTGTATTGTAATTAGTAGCTAGCATGAAAAATATAATATCGCATTTGAAAAATATTAGTATATATAGCAACTGAAACTAAAAATATAAAAAAAAAAAAACAAATCACCTATTCATGTTATGTTTCATTTTAAGTACATAAAATTGAAGATAGTTGAAAAGAAGAAGTGAGTTATATATAATTAAAAGAAGAACAAGTTCTGAAAATTATGTAGTAAAATTTTGTTTATAATTCATAAAAAAAAAAGTTATCTTTGAATTTAAGTACATAAACTAAAGTATAGGCATGAAACATATTTTCTTTCCAATTTTCTTATTAATTCCCAGAAAAATTTTCATGTAATTTACGATTTTTTAGTGTACATTTTAAAGTACATAAACTAGAGTATACTTTTTTCCTTCATTTTGACTGTTTCATATTTATTTATTGAAAGTGTAATGTAAATTTAGCCATATGAGAAAATATGTAATGATTGAGACAATTCTAACACTAAAAATTGTTGGATTATATTATCTTTTCTATCATAATTGCACAATATAAACTTATGAGATTATTTTTGGACCAAGAAGAAAGGATATAATATATTTTCTTTTGAAGTTCCACCAAGTTACACAACTTAAATGCTACTACTATTATCATCCTCCAAATATCAAAATCAATCATCATATTTTCAATCCAACACTCAAATACAACAATCAACTACTTGAAAATGGTGCATCGACCCAAAATCGAGCCGCGACTGGCACCCACACTTACCCTCCTATGTGAGCGAACCAACCAATCTAAACCGTAACATTTCAATATAATATCAACAGAAAGTAATGCGGAAGACTTAAACTCATTAATAAAAACCAATTCAATAACTTCTAAAATTCAACATCTATTATTCCCCAAAATCTGGAAGTCATCACCACAAGAACATCTATGATCAAATTACTAAACTAAGAGTATTCTAAGAAGCTAAAATAAACAAAAGCTAGTCCATGCCGGAACTTCAAGGCATCAAGACATGAGGAAGAAGATCCAGTCCAAGCTAGAAGCATTAGCTCACCCTGAAATC
>NC_028647.1:8385211-8391073 GCF_001406875.1 Solanum pennellii
TATATATATATATATATATATATATATATATATATAGCATATCGTTTAATAAAGTGTATTGAAAAAAATAATATATACATTAGCTTTAAGTATTATTAATACTTACCTCGTTCGTTACACTTTTTTTTTAGTTATGTATAACTAATGTTTGTATTAGTAATACACTATATTGTGCGTTGAGGAGTATATTAATACGTAATATCATGGATTTCTATTAGAGGTGTCAAAATGGGCTGGCCCAACCCAACCCAATCCAACCCTCACAGGCTAGAGAGTAAAATGGGTTGGGCGGGCTGACCCTTTTTAAAATAGTGGCCCAACCCAGCCCTAAGCGGGCCACGGGTTGGTCCTTCAACCAAAAAATGAACAATATTACTCTCTTAGAAAGAATATTGAATGTTGACGTCTATGAAAACGACATCAATTCATACAAAAATTCATTTATAAATCACACACTTCGGTGAATACTTACAAAATACATTTATGAATCACACACTTTGGTGAATACTTACAAAAATACATAATAGCCAACGTAAGATTTAACAGATAAATGTTGATCATTCCATCATTTCTCCCACAAAAAACTAGCTGGTTTAAAAGATTTCCAGCAACACAAGGCAACCTAAATACTTAACAAATCTAAATTTCTAATATTACATGACTCATTAATTAATGTTTTACAACTCCGTTTCTACTTCCACCATCGATCACATTTGAATCAACATGTGATATTATTTCCTTAAGAAGTTCATCTTCATCTACAATTCACCATGCAAGATGATACTGCAAAATACTTGATTTTTTTATTTTTTAAAATATTTATTTATAAAATCTTTACAAATAAAACATATTAAAAATATATATAAAAATATTTAAATAATTAATAGCCCACGGGCTGGCCTCAAAGGCTTGCGGGTTGGGCTTATGAGGCCAACGGGCTAAAAAGTCTCGTTCATAAATGGGCCAAAAATATTAAGCCCAACCCCACTTATTTCAAGGGTTGGGTTGGGCCGGCCTCGCGAGCCAAGTCCATTTTGACGGCTCTAATTTCTACGCATTAATTAGTAATGCAATGAGTTATTCTAATACATGCATTCACATGATTAAAGATGCAATTGTCCCTCAATAGAGTATTTTTATAAACAAATATATTTCAAAAAGTAATTATAGAATGCATGATATTTTTAGTACGTCAGACTAAACCGTGCATAAGAAAAATCTCAAAACGCCTACCTTACAGTAATTATAGAATGCATTATTTTTATACACTCTCTACCAAACGCCTCCTTAATGCTTTTTATCTCCTAAAGTCGTTCAACTTTATTTTGTCATATAATATTACTCAATTAATGACAATTATTTCGGACTCTTATACATTTTGTTTTGTAACAGAAAGTTGAAGTCACTATTATTATTATTTCACCTATAAAATCATTCAATCACTTTGAGCGATATTTTCTTATAGACATTATTAATTTTTAATTTTTTTTGGACAAACGTTACAAAAATAAAGGGTTATTTATTTGTGTGAGTTTTCTATTACAAAAATAAAGATTATTTAATTGTGTGAGTTTTCTATTATAAAATAAAATTGAATAATTTTATAAGATAATAATAAAATCTACGTAAATATCTCGATTATTGTGTTTTCCCAACGTTTTGCAAAACTTCGGATTGAATTAAACAATTGTCCATATCTGCATAAAAATAATTTAAAGAAGCAATTGACAAATAACATCATTAGTTTATTTAAGTCATATGGTATTTTTTGATATAAAATCAAAAAGCATATCGAGGAATATTATAGCAAGTCCTAATAATATTTAACTAATTATCTTACAATATTCATGTGCATACAAAATTAGGCGGCTTTAAGATATTTTATAAAATATCTAGCAACTTTATGTTAATTTTTGTTGAAAGAAAACTAAATGAAGCTACTCTTGTAGACCCTTCCAAATAAACATCCATTTTGGAGAAAGAGAACATAAATTCGAGCAAGTTTTTGGATAAAGACATCACATAATTTTACAATTTTAAATATTTTTTATGATTATCAAAATATTTATACTATAATATGGATTTTTGCACTTCAAAACTTATGCTTGAAAGTTTAAATTTTTGAGAAGTTCGACCAAAATCAATATCTGGGTTTTGTGAGTTAAATCTGAGCTTGGACGATTCCATTAAGTCTGTGGGTAATTTATAGGAGCGGTTCAATCATATTAGTGACTTAAAGAATAAATTAAACAGGGTCTTAAATATAATTTGTTAATAATTTTTATATAATTGATTTTTTCTAGTTTTCAATTGATAATATAACTTTTCTTATTTTAAATTTTTTTTCATGAGATATAGTACTCTAAATATGTCAAATTTCATCTAATAATTTCATGAAAAGTTTACTTTTTCTACAAATAGTATTCTATATTTGTTAAAAATAATAACTTATAACCTTTTTAAAAAATGAGGCCCCTTAAATTTGGGGCCTAAGACACATGTCTTTTTTTTTTAACACTGTCGAGCTACCCCTGATAATTTATAACTTCGTTGGTTAATTTGCATGATTCTCAAGGCAACGTTCAAGAGTTGTTTAGATTCTTGAATGGAATTTTAGTTTTCTTTTAAGTTTGATTTGAAGTTGATCACGATTAATATTTGCTCAAGACAATTTTAAAATGATAGTTTGATGATTTCATCGTGTTCGAAGACTTTTTTATAATTGATTTGTACTATTAATTTATGTAAGAGTTTTTGAATGATTTTTTAGAGTCAAATCTAAATTTGGAGGTGTTGATGACATTTGGTGCAGTGATCCATCTCATAACATATGAGACTCTGGATATAATAAAGTAATAAAAACTCAAGAATGGTATAGCTGTGATATAATAAATTTGCTACTTTGATCAAGAATCGGGATAACGATTTTAATTTTTAAGTTTCTATAAGGAAAAATATATAAGTATCCTTTTAATCTATGCTTGAAATCTCAGAGATATATTTATACTATATAAATGTTCTATTACCCCTAAACTTATTTTATAAATAATTTTCTAGGCCTTTTTGACCTACGTGGTACTATCTTGTGGGTCCAACGTATGCTGACATTTTTTTTCAAACTAGTACCGCGTAGGCCGAAAAAGGGTAGAAAATTATTTGTAAAATAAGTTCAGGGGGTGTTAAGATCTTAGTATGACATAAGTGTGTCTCTAAAATTTCAGACATACATTGAGGGGATACTTATGCATTTTTTGTTTGTACAACAGTAATTTTACCACATGTACAATCACCTTAATAATCAAATCGAAGCAAAAATTATATTGGGGTTAAACACATTCAAGGAGGGGGAAAAGTGAAGCTTTATGCTATTTTAAATGTATAGTATTACAATGTATACGCAATTTCTATTATGTATACAAGTATGCTTATACGTATCACAATGCTTTGAATTAAGGGGGTATCATTTTTGACGTACAATAGATACTCAATAAACTTCATGTATATTCTATTATTATAATGTATATAAATACGATAGACTTTATGTATACACTCTGAAGTTATCTTTTCACAATTATGATATATTTTGAATCAAATTATAAATGTATATATTAACTAAATACATACACCAATTATATGTGGAGCCAGAATTTTCAATAAAGAAAATTTAATATCCGTAAAATCGACACATGAAGTAGTCGAAGGGAATTTAAAAATTTCTATTATTATAATGTATATAAACACGGTAGACTTCATGTATACATATAAAGTTATCTTTTCACAATTATGATATATTTTGAATCAAATTATAAAGGCCAAACACATAAGCAGATCCCTAAACTTGTTGGATTCTTTCCCTCAGGTACCTCAACGACGTGATTTTTCTATTGAATCATTGAATTCCCATAATTTATTTCGTTTAAACAAACACTGTTGTCTGATGTGGAACCAGATTTATGAGGGGCATTGATAGAGGATATATATGTTGTTCCACAACTCATTAGTCTAATTGATAGTGAAAATGTTCAAGAATAATTGTGTTTTACTTAAGTCATTTGAACACATTAGAAAACAAATGAGACTAACACGGTTTGTCTTCATTCCTTCAATCATAATTATTATAATTCGAACACAATTGAAGACATTTACTATAGAAAAGTCGATTAAAATCAACCAACAGTGTTTTAAAGAAACAAATTATGGGTGGTTCAATGATTCAATAGAAAAATGACGTATTTGAGGTACCCGAGGGAAAAAACCCAACAAGTTTAGGGATCTGTTTATATATTTGGCCAATTATAAATGTATATATTAAGTAAATACATACATCAATTGTATGTGGAGCCATAATTTTTAATAAAAAAATTTAATATCCATAAAATTGATACATAAAGTAGTCGAATGAGATTTTAAAAATTCTACCATATTTGATGAATCACACGAGGAGAGAACAATATGTGATACTTTCTAGAGGTTAAAATAAACATAAATAATTATTTAGGTACTATATGTAATGCTACTTGCAATACTACTTTCTGCTAGATAACTTATTGTAATCAAATTATCATTATTTCAAATCTACGGTTTGCATTTCAATAAAAACTTATTATTGTAATAAATAATTAAAATAATCGACAAAGAAAAAGCTCTAGGTCATTTTTTATCATTAAATTCCAAAAGTTGTTTTTTTGGTTTTTTTTTTTAAAAAAAGAGCCTGTCTATATAAATAAATAAAAAAATCTAGAAACTTTTTTAAAAAATTAAGGAAAATGCGCAAGTACTCGTCAAACTATGTTTAAAATTTCAGAGACACACCTTAACTAAACAAAAGTCATATTATCCCTGAATTTATTTTTTTTTATAATTTTGTTTACCTTTTTTGTTTACGTGGCATCCAAATATCTCCTACTCGCCTCAATTGCATTGAGTCACGGAGTGTGCCACGTAAGACAAAAGATGCACAAATTACAAAAAAAAAAATTAAAAAATAATAGGACCTTAATTTAGTTAAAGTATGTCTCTAGAATTTTGACAACGTACTTGTGCATTTTATACTATTAGTTTTATTTGTACAAAACATGCTATTCAAAGGGTATCTTTAAGAATGGTGTTGAAATATCACATTTAAATAACTTTAGTTATAATTAAATCAAGATAAGGGATGCAAGTATATAATAATTTAAATCACAAGAGAAGTGAGTATTATACTTTAACATGTTTTTATTTTTCTAAAATCTCATGATAAACACTATTTCTGTCATAGCCTTCGTCCTTCGAATGAAGTCTCTGTCCACACCAGATAAACTCCTGCTATGTAATATGTAAACCATACAAGATATGTTAACCGCACTAGACAAATCTTATGCAACAAACTTAACTTGAAATTTTCCTCCTCAACTAAAGAAGAAAAAAATGACAAATATACCCTTAAACTATCGTAAATGGTACGCGCATATCTTCCGTCATACTTTTGGAACATTGGTGCCCTTGCCGTTCAAAAACTAGAGCATATATGTCTTTCACTCTAACGTAAGACTAAATAGGAATACGTGATGCAATCTTATCCGTCAATAAATATCAGATGACTAGATAAGATTATGAAACATGTATGTTCGTTAGTATAAAGGGTATATATATTCTAGTTTTTTAACGGCAGGAGCACTAATGTCCCTAAAATATGACAGAGATATATTTATCCTTTTTCCCACTAGAGAAAACAAAAAAAAAAAAGCCCCCAATCCTACCCCAGAGGCATCAATGTCTCAAAAAAATATGACGGACAATATTTGCTAATCATTTACTATAGTTTGAGGGTACATTTGTCCCTTTTCTACCACTAAAGAAAAAAAAAAAAAAACCCACCCA
>NC_028647.1:8391641-8420032 GCF_001406875.1 Solanum pennellii
CACCCACCCCTCACCCCCAAACCCCAACTGGTGGTCCTTTACTCCTTTCCTTTCCCAGGTTCCTCTATCTTCCCCTTTTACACACACAGAGACACACAACATAAATACACTTGTCAATGAAAATGTAACTGTAAAAAGTACTACTATATAGTGGAGCAGTAGTGAGAAAAAAAAATGGCATTGTCTCATTCTCCAACCCCTCTCTGCCTGCCTCTTGTGTTTTTTATAGGTTGATAGAAGGGTCCCAATCCATCCACTCTAAATAAATACTAGAACAGAGTGCTTTCCTTTTCTCATGTGTCTTCTCAGGTCACAGTCGCCGCCATTACCATATGTATATATATATATACACATATGTATGTATGAGTGTATCATAATACAATATACTACTTTAGAATAAAATAGAAAAAGGCTTGTTATATCCATTTCTATTATATATACACATAACATATTACCACCCTATAGAACCCCATCGATTTTCTTTCCCTTTTCTCTGTGAATCTTGAAATTCAAAACATTTTGGTTTCAGAAACAGATGCTCAGAGGTAAAATATAAGGTGGGTTGGTTTTATTTTCATTGTTTTAGTTTCTTAGTAGTGTTAAAGAAAGAAAAGGAACGAACTTTGTGTGTTCTTCTTCTTCATCTTTTTTTTGTTTTTCTTTTTGCGTTACAGTTTTAAGTTTGGCTTGGGAAACTGATAGCAGAGGTGGGTTTTGTTTTGTTTTAGCTTTTTTTGTATGTAGAGGAAGAAAAAGGTGAAAACTTGAATGATGGTTATGTTTTGTTTTCAGATACTGCATGCTATTTAAGGAGTTCTCTTGACTACCCATTTCTCAGGGTTCATTAATGGCGGAAAAAGACCCTGATTTTTTCTCCCACAAATTGCCTACTGCTTCTCAGGTTTTGTTCTTTTACCCCCCAAAGATTATAATTTTGTTATTTGTGTAATGTTATGGAAGAGGTGGTGCTAAGCTTGCATTTTGATTCTTGAAAAAAAAAAGGTGGTGGAGGAATTGAAGGAGCTATGGGGAATGGCTTTCCCAATAACAGCAATGAATTGCTTAGTCTATGTTAGAGCAGTGGTGTCTGTTCTATTCTTGGGAAGACTTGGAAGTCTAGAACTTGCTGGTGGAGCACTTTCCATTGGGTTCACAAATATAACTGGTTACTCTGTTCTTGTTGGTCTTGCTTCAGGTCTTGAGCCTGTTTGTAGCCAAGCTTATGGAAGCAAGAACTGGGACTTGCTTTCACAGTCTCTACAACGTATGATTTGCATACTTTTGTTGGCTATCATTCCAATAAGTCTTCTGTGGATTAATCTTGAGGGAATCATGCTTTTCATGTGTCAAGATAAGGAAATAACCGCAATGGCTGCAACTTACTGTATCTATTCACTCCCTGATCTTGCAACAAACACTTTGTTACAGCCTCTGAGGGTGTATCTGAGGTCACAGGGGGTGACTAAGCCTCAGATGTGGTGTACTTTTGTGGCAGTGCTCTTTCATGTGCCCTTGAACTATTTTTTGGTTGTGGTGATGGGGCTAGGAGTTCCAGGAGTTGCTATGGCTTCAGTGCTGACTAATCTGCATATGATGGTGCTGATGATGGGGTATGTCTATGTTTATGGGAGGTGGGAGTGGAGATGGACGGCTGGGATTGGAGGGATTTGTGGTGGATTGGGCCCACTGCTGAAGTTGGCTGTTCCTAGTTGTATTGGTATCTGTTTAGAATGGTGGTGGTATGAGATTGTAACTGTTCTTGCTGGATATTTGCCTAATCCAAGGCTTGCTGTGGCTGCTACTGGGATTATGATACAGACCACTAGCCTTATGTACACTGTTCCCATGGCCTTGGCTGGCTGTGTATCTGCTAGGGTAAGTTTCCATAAAACTGTGATTGCTTTGCTTACGTGCACGGTGCATCATATGATACACACTTAATGCTGTTAACATGATAAGAACTTTCATTTGAACATTACAGTTTGTTTGTTTATGGTACTGCTTTTTGATTGTGTTCGATTAATCGTGGAGTTTAACTTATAGCACATACCAAAAATACTCTTAGAACTTGCGGTTATGCCTATCATGTAATTAAGGGAAATCGCTTTAGATATGTGACATACTAACACATCCAAAAGACTAACCCTGGACCACTTCTCTGGGGAGTCTGACTCAACCAAGTCAATAAGTTGTGTCTGCTATGAAATGAAAAAGGAGTTAATAATTATGCAATTTCGTGACAAACCTTGTCTAGTTATGAAATCTGCTGAAATCTCGCAAATACAAAAAAAATCCGTGTTTGTGTGCTTTAACCTATTGATGTATGATATAACAATATTCCTACTACTGCAATTATTTATTCTAGCATAAATAAAGTGATGTTTATTTGATAATGATCTTTGTAATGTTTGCTGACAAATACTAATGAATGGATATGTTCCAATTTTCCGTAGCTTGTGTCTTTGATCATTGAGGTGTAACATATTGGTGCTTGTGAATGTTGTTGTCAACTTGATATATTTAATTGTGAAAAGATGTGATTCTGATAAATTAGGGGTTAAGGGAACAACTTGCTTTAATTTGATTGATGATTTGACCTCTTTGAGTCAAATACAGTGCAAATGCTTGTTGGTTAGTTCTCGTAAATCTTTTTTTAATGATTAAGCAAGTGCTTTAGAAGTGGAAAGCAGTTAGGCCAATTATACTTTTGCCATTCATTGCTCATCTTTTTGTAGTTACTGTACTTAAGAACATTTATTTAGGTAGTTTGGTGAAATAAGAGCCTAAAAGGTAATGAAATGTGTCGACATTTTGTGCATATTGATATGTAAGGAACCCCACAATGAACTTAAGTTTGTTGTTCTTTTAAATTTGCCCCTTATGTGCTTCTTGGATTAGAGTGCTTGATTCTATATGATATATGAACTCCATTTCTTCTTTTTTGGCTTTTCATCAGTTATGTAGACGAGACATGTTGTTATAGAAATATCGGTTCTTGATTTCATATAGTAACTAAAATACCAAAGAGGACAGAGAGGCTTCATTATAACTATAACATAAACTGGACAAAAACAGAAACTTTTTTCGTGTCTGGTATCACATAATCTTCCTAAAGATTGTATGTTTTTTGTCAGTTACTTGATCACATCATACTTTATGTACATCCTTATCCGTCCGATTCAGTGAATGGTTACAGATATCGTGCTAGGAGCCACATCTACGCCCCGTTGCTTCTTCTTATGTGTAACTTCCCCTATCTATTGGCTTATATATGACATCACCATTTAACCAACTAGAGTTGACCAAAAATTCATGCCTAAATAGTTGTATCCCTTTGCATATTTGGCATTTTACTTCCATCCTAATTTTTAATATTATACCATTTTCTTGTATTGACGTTGCCGTTTGTTAAAAAAGAAGTGAGATCAGTTCTGTAATGTTGTACTGATTTAACTTCCAATCCAGGTCGGGAACGAGTTAGGAGCTGGGAAACCATACAAAGCAAAGTTAGCTGCAGTAGTTGCATTAGCTTGTGCGTTTGTCATTGGATTCATAAACGTTATATGGACGGTGATCTTCAGGAACAAATGGGGAGGCCTATTTACAAAAGATGAGATGCTTCAAGCACTTGTTGCATCAGTTTTACCAATAATCGGTTTGTGTGAGCTCGGAAACTGTCCTCAGACCACCGGTTGTGGCATACTCCGTGGAACAGCTCAGCCGGTTATAGGTGCCCGGATCAACCTCGGCTCATTTTACTTCGTTGGCACTCCGATAGCATTATGCTTAGCCTTCTGGCTAAAAGTTGGTTTTAGTGGTCTATGGTATGGTCTGTTATCAGCTCAAGCAGCCTGTGCTATCTCAATTCTATATGCTGTCCATTGCTGCACAGATTGGGAAGGCGAGGCGCTGAAAGCGAAGCGACTAACCAACTTAGAGATGATGGGACATAGAGATGACATTAGTGATGATGATGATGATGAACAAAATGGCCTTTTGGTTAATGAGATGATCAAAGACAAGTTTGATGATGTTCCATAAAGAAACTCTTTTTTTTTTTCTTCCTTTTTATAAGGAGCTAGGGACTCTCTTTTTGTTGTTTAGTTGCTTTTGTCAAGGCTAAAAGGAATATCATGGTGTCCCATACAAAAATGTTTGTTCCATAATTTCAGGCTCTAATACAAAATAACATTTTGCTTTGAGTTGCTCAACCCATACAAGTGGTTCATATTTTATATTGTTAATTAATTATTAGGTGTTTTCCTATATTTTAGTGTCCTATAGTTGGCTTTTACTTTTATGATTTTGTTGTATTTGAATAATTGATATTGTGACCAATAATGTTGCTTAATAGGGAGTAAAGAGTAGAACAATAGACTAATTAGGTACCTAGCTATATATAAGTATTTTAATATTTTGATTGGAGAAAATCTTGTCTTGGTTAGATTTTTTTATTTGAATGTTTTAAGTCTTAATTTATTTAGAATGTCGGTTAAATGGGTACATATATTGAAGATATTTTCGAATGAATTATCAGAATAATCTTGAAAATAAATAATCTTGAAGTTTTATTTAGTAGAAAAAAATATCAAGTTTAATAAAAAGTTTTAATTTTTTATCTTAAAAATTTACTCGTGGAGCTTGTTATAGGGTGTAATATTTCATATCACAATTTTACACGTACCAATTTCAATTTGAGAATAATTAATTAGATTAACTCTCAAAAAGTGTTTGATGTCTCCGTAATTTTTGGTTATGGAATATTTGTCTTAATAAGAAAAAAAAATAGAAATTCACTATAAATATGAAGAGTCTCATTAGGGAGAGGTTATATTCAAATGCAAATTATTTTTCTTACCCTAATTCGATGAATAATTCTACATTTTCTAACAAATAACAAAGGTGTTTTTATACACCATAGTCACCATACAAACTCAAAATTGAGTTGTCTTTATAATGACGTACAACGCAAAACATCAAGCAAAATGAAATAACTATATAAATTATCATTAATTATCTTGCCTTTTCTTTTATGTTGACTCAAAAGTAAAAACAAGTTTTACAAAAAATAAAATTTAAGATCTCAATTAACAAAAAAGATACGTGAAAATTAAAAAGTGATCAAGAAAGCATAAAAGATATGATATTTGTTTAGCCTTGTATGTTTTTACTTTTCCTTTTTGTATGTTTCAGGTTTGTGTGCTAGCGAGGCGAATCTAGAAGGTATCGAAAGAGTTCACTTAGTAAAAAATTAAATAATATATAATGACCAAATTTTTTAAAATATAAGATTTTAAATCTTTTAAATATAAAATTAAAAATTAATTTAATAAGTGAGATGTTCATAATCTTTAATATTATATTTTTATTTTTCAAACGCATTAATAAAAATGATAACAAAGAGGTACCATTTATAGGAGAGGAAAAAAGTAGTGGATGGGGAAGAGTTGATTAAGAATTGAAGATTTATTATTTGTGTGGGGGGCATGAAACAGACAACTCAATATAGCTCATCTATAAAGTATTTCCCTAAAGCCTCTTTGGACCCTGCCATTCTTTATACCTTTTTACAAATTACAAATTATAATTTATAACTATCGTAATCGAGAGGAGGTAGAAATTTAACGAAGAATGTTTAAATTTTTTTCTAATTATATTAAGGGTGTGTAAAATTAAATATACATTCGTCTACTAATTTTTTGATCAAGGATGCGCGGATGCGCATCAGACCAGCCTTCACCTAAAGTGTCTCTACCCTTGATAAAGGTATATGAATATTTCAGTAATTTTATCAGATATTTGTTGTTTAAACTTGTTTTAACTATTCTAATCTGGATTAATTCTATCTACTATGATAAGAAAATAAAAAATTAGCAATGAACAAAATTTAATAGCTAAAGTACAGTAAAAATCTCATGCTATATGATCATTTGGCTACATATTAGCTATGAATTATATGAAAATTCAAATAGCTAAAAGTTATTTACTAATTAATTAGCTAGAAATTATCAATAAATTTTATAATTAATTTTATTTTTTCTAGAAAAAGCTAAGCAAATTGGAAACTTCAAGTGACATTCGTTTTTTCTTTCATATTATTACAATTTATAATGACTATCTTGTTCAGTCATTTATGGGCATCTTAATTATTTCATTGAATCTTTATACTATTTGTATATCGATGAAGAGTAACTATGCTTAGTGAAAATATCTTTGTTAATTATTTAATTGAATATTTGTTATTTTAAATTGCTTAAATTCTTTAAAACTATATTATTTTAAAAGTGTTTAATATATATTTATCAATATTTTTTATAATCTACGTAGTATAACTTCAAATACGAATATCTAATTATCACGAGAGATAGCTTGTGGAGGTGGAAGTAGACGATATCACAAAAACATATTGAGGATTATTAATTAGTGATACTAAAAAAAGTTTAATTACTTTAATTAAATATAAATAAGAAAATGATTGTGGTCGAGACTGTTTTGTTTTATTTTGACTAATTAGATTATTTTATTTTCTTGTGGGGAATGACTATTTTCTTTCTATTTTTTTAAGGAAATAATATAGGTCATCTCATCTATGTGGGATCAATCAAAGGAATCATATAATATAAAATTAAATATTTTTCATAAACTTTGTTTTTTGGATGACTTCATATAAAAGGGTTTGTAATGCCAAATACTTTTTAAAAATAGCTTAATATTTTTATTACCTTTAAAAGGGTATTAATACCTTTTTTTTAAATGTTCGACAACACAACAAATAATTTGTCCTTTTTTGAACTATAAATTAGGTTGAAATACAATTTATAAGGGAATAAGATTCAAATTAATAGTAATCGAATAAATGCGACCATCAAATCCATTGGAAAGCAAATGATTATAAAAAGAAATTCCACTTTAGTTATCTTTTTAGTACAATTAATAGATGCCTTTAAACAAAACTATAAATCATTTGACTTTTTGCTATGTATAAGAACAAACGGATTTTAGAATCATATACTTTATCGGTCCATTTTTAATTATTATAGTAATAAAAGAGATATTTAGAAATAATATTTGTTGTCGTAAAAATATTTAATAACAATTGAATTGATGTTAATTATATTTAAAGTCATCAAAATCTTTAACAATATTCATATAGAATGTTGGTATGTTGTATAAACTAATTGTCGTTAAATATAATAAAGCGATAAACGACAATTATATTATTACTGTGAAATAATTCCTATTAATTCTTTTATTTTTTGTTGTGTGTCCACTATACTAAAAATAAATATTTATATTTATTTGTCCAATTTGAAAATGAAAAAATATATCTTATTGTTTTATATCTTTTACTCTTATCACTAAATCTAGTACTAATCATTTTCAATGTGAGATGACTTACATAATTTAATGTAATATAATAAAATTATATTTTTATTTATTGATTCTCATGAAAAACAAAGGATGGAGTACTTTATTTGAGGATTTGGGTCTAGGAGATATTTAAATATATCATGATTTAATTAGTACTCATGATCCACCTTAATTAAAGGATGATTTGGTGTATATTCTTTATTAAGAAATGAGGGGGCGGACACACGTTAAATATTTGATATTATAAACATATATTTAATTTTTTCGTCCTTTAACACATTAAAAAAATAATTATATATCCTTTATAAAATATCTAACTCCGTTATCAATACTTATTATATTTTATGCCCATCAAAATTATATAGTAGCACTGATTAATTGAGCACTAGCCATATATAATAATTTTTATAAAAAGAATTACGTGAAGTCTACAAACTCTATATTTTTTTAACGTGGAATAAATTTGTCACACTTATACCTAAATATGCTTTTAGGTGGAATTAATATATCGATGATTTTTTAAATTGGTCAGTATATCTCAATTTATACCTTCGAATTGTGGTTTAAATCTATTGGTAGTTTGAAGACATAAAAATGTATTCATAACTCTCAACTCAAATATAATTATTTTGAATATTTTTTTTAAGTATTCTTTACGTAGATAAGTTAAATAGTTAATCATATAAAATATGTCACGTCTTCTAATTACATGAATTAACCTCAACAAATATAAAACTACAAGATTGTTCTAATTGAAATTTATGTGTATAATTAAAGTTGGTAATATCGATTGTGAAACTTTTTCAAAATTTGAATTAGGAAATATCTAATCAATGACGACACTCATAGATTCACGTGCACAATTGAGAACCTCTTAAGAAAATATAATATTCTCTTCGTTTATTTTTACGTGTCACATAAAACTCGTGTTAAATAAATTAAGGATTAAGCCAAATACACATAACGGCTACAAATGTACGTTTAGTGCCACTAATTGATCACATGTAACGTGTTAAATGTTATACTAATTACTATTTATGAGTCAAATTATCCAGCAGTTACAACTAATAAACGGACTAAACTTTGTTTTTCATCAATGCAAGGAAAAATTAAATTGAATAAATAAAATTACTAAATAGATCAGTAACCCGCTCAAACTTAATTAGATTGGGATCATAATTTTATGGAGTGATTATGTCAAAAATAAAATTAAATGTTATAGCATAGTATTTACCATCTATACAAATAAAAACTTTTTTTTCCAAACATAGAATGTGCAAATTTTTTAACACCCTTTTATACTTGTCAATACTTATGCATTTTACGTTAGACATATAATTCAAAAAAAAAAAAAAGCATAACTGAAGAATTAAAGATTAAGTTGTCATTAATTACCTCTAGTAATAATATATCCTCCTAAATTAAATTGAACCTTCTAGATTATATATTTCTTCTTAACATTCACAAAATGACGTATTCATTGTGTATATTTGCAGTAGTACTATAGAAAACAGAATGACATTCCAACATCTGACAGCTAAATTATTATTTATTTAACATGTATATGGCTAAAGCTAACTTCTGACAATATAACCATTACACAGTTTCTCTGTATATATCAATAGTGATGGTATATACATTTATTATAGCTTTAAGTCATATGGAGCTCTTTAAAGTCGTTCGCATATTTCATTTAAATATCTCAAGTTATCTTTGTGTCTATTAAACACTTTATTTGTTCAAAAATGATTTCTATTAGTCACAAAATGCTGACATGTCAAAAAACGTATGGTATACTCTCTAAAGGCGCGTGAAACTATTAAAATTAATAATTTTTTTTCTAACTTATATACTAAAACTAATCAAAAGGGATAAAAATAAAAAAATCATTTGAGAATGTACTCTTTATCCCCAGCCTAAAATTACACCTTTGTACTATTCATATTGACCATCTCCATAATCCTTTTTACACAGGTATGTTTTGGCAAACATCTATTCACTCTGATGGTAAAAATATGAATTGACTTTTTTAGGCAAAAAATTGTTATTATCTATTATAATTGTGATAAATGATTACTAACGAAAAAAGTTAAAGATAACGAGTAAAAGATTTTGATGCTATCAAAATGAAAGATATTGGATATTTCGTCATTGTTGATCCGTTTATTATATAAAGAAAAAAAGAGTGATTGTTCTGATGGGTAGAAGGAAAAGAATTTGGGTGGATTAGGCAACAATGTAACTATTAAAGATTTTTTTTTAAAAAAATTGAGTGGATTTTTTTGGGGTACAAAATTTTATTTTACTTTTATCATTTAAAATATATTTTTTGGATTCAAATGACATATGTTATGATTTGATTCGTCCTTGTGCTATGTCATTCTCTCACACTTAATATTTTTGGATGATTGTCAAAAAAATATCAATTCGAAATGGTAAACGTGTTCAATAGGTACAACCCTTAGTTAAGGTATTCAAATGAATTATAATGATAATTTTAAGTGGTTATAAATGACTTAAGCCTACGTTATATATCAAACTACAATTAGGTGGTCTCTGCGAACAACATACACACTCATATGATATATAGTCAGATGAGCAAGATACGTGGATATGCCTATGCATCTGTTTTGTTGCCATTGTCTCAACAAACTTACGCATATCTCTTTTGTTGCCTCATTAACATATGATCCATCTTTATTTCTATAAGTAGCAAGATAAAATTGACCTCGTCCAGACATTTGTCCAGTCATCTATAAAAAAAATAATTGAAGTTGACTTAATTAAAGCAATCCAAAATGAAGATTTTTCACTATTTCAGTTCTTCTCCTTTAGTTGGGTTTTGCACATTACTTTACAAAACAATAGTTAGGAGTTTTATGATATAATCAGAGATACCGATTAAAGCATCTGAATAAGTACCTTTGTTTCATCTTTAAAACGGTAATCAACGTAAGAAACTCCAACTGAAACTTCGTCCATTATCTTTGCTCTTAAGTGGGTCGTTACATTTGCATTCCACTTCTTACCCGTAGAATTATAAACATATCGTCTTGCATTTGGTGATCGGTGGTCCTAAAAAAATCGCGATTTCAAGAAAAAAAAAATGGTTAGTTCTACCAACACTCTGAAACTTTCAAATATTTAAACACAAAAATTTAAGAAAAAAATCTACAATTCCAGCTTTTAAGTAAACTAGGCAAGAGTTGTCCGTGCAAGCACGGACCCAACGTTGCTAAATTGTGTAAGTCGAATGTAAGTATAATGCATACATAGAGTCATTCTACAGTATTTACATAATATTGCATTTTAATAGTGTTACTCAGCGCCAGATAGAAAATCTATGTGAAATAAAAGGGAAAATGATTTTAGTATGTCGTTATGCAAAAAAGTAAAAGAGGAGTATAGTACTGGAATAATTAAGAATTTATGAGTGATTGCAAGATCTAAGTACCTATCAATCTTCAAGAAGTAGGCAAAAATGTCCACGCTATCAACAACAAAATTGTACGCCATCAACAATTGTAGTAGTTGAGTAGATAAAAAGGTGTTGCCAATCGTGTTGCAAAAAAAAGGTATATACTATACATTGCAAAAAAATGGTATATACTACACTGATAACAAAAGGAGAAAACATCGGTTGTTGAAGAAATAAGAGTGTGGACAAAATATATGATTATTTAGCTAGGAATAAGGTGAGTATCACTGCAGGTTGCAATATTAATGTACAATCATTAGATTCAAAATCGTTATCTTCGTAATGCTAAGTCAATATCATTATCTAGAGACATAAACATTGTTACCTAAGTTGCGTGTACTCTTCACTTTCGATGCCACACCCCTGTTGTTTTCTCCAAAATAGCATGAATTTTGAAAAATCCAACACACAACCATTGACATTTTTTGAAGAGTATGAGCAACAAAGATTGTTCCCCTGACATAATTGTGGCCATGCAAAAAGGAGCATTCACAAGTTTCATAGGTTTGTTCTACTAATACCTCTTCCAGATGTGTCAAAAACAAATTACTTTGATCTATGAAATGAAATAATGCCTCTTATAGAATACAACTATCTATCTTGAATTTCTTTAAGTTGGCTTTTATTAATTTTGTAGAGTTAACATCATCAAATTCTAAAGCAAGAAGAAACATATGGACACTTCTTCAGAGGTCAAATTTTTAAATATTTACCAGGACACCATTTAACTAAACTCAATTCATTTCACTTTTTTTATAAATGGAGAATAGCACTTCAAAATCACAGCAGCAAACAGTCTCAAGCTAATAACAACAAGGCATGCCCTAGCTCAATAACCCTTTCTAACAACAACAACAAAATCCCTATCTGTCTAATCTCATTACCCGAGCAACTATTAAATGACAAAATTCTTTATAATATAGGATTAATCTTCAAGGAAAATCAATTGAAAATGCAATTAAAATTTGCAAGCATAACAATACAATAGAGTTTCTTCAATGTGAGTCCGAATTTATCACAGCGAGTGCTGGTGTCACTGATAGAGGTATCAACTTTAGATCTTGAGGAAAAACATCTACTAATAAATCTCAACTTCATCCAGCATCCAGTCTCCTCCTCATATCCTTCTTTTTTCTTCATTCCCTTTGATATCTTACATCCCAAGACAACCCCTTTACACCATCACCACTTAATTCCATAGTTTATCAATACTAAGAATTACACTCAAAAATCATCAAACTCCACACTAACCCTCCAAGATACCAACTTCAAATCAACCCCCCTCACACAAACCACCAAAATCTGATTTTTTTTCAAACTCTTAAGTTATCAGCTAAACAACTGTACCAAAGTTGCCTAATTACAAACATTACCTAATGGAGACCCTTTTTGAAAACCTTTGAAAGTCACTATTAAAAGCTCCTTTAAGGCTATATCGAGTAAAAATTAATTTAAATGAAACTGTTACGTTCACATGAATGTTCCTAATTTTTCGTACTGATGCTTTTACTCAAACATGATGTGTGCAACAATGATCAAATTGTGAAAGACATGGCAGAGGTTTATCATGACTTTTCAAGTTAATAATATATTCAACTTTCTACACTTTCTATAACAATTAAAAATCAACTATTCCTTCAAGATACTATGTCACCACGAGATGTATAAAGAAAATAAAATCCATAGGAGTTATTACAGACATCATAAATAAGACTCATAATTTAGAGTAACAGGTTAAATAAGAAGACATATATCGCAAATCCTTTAACATAAATTTTAAAAAAACTTAGTATAACCTGCACAACAGGTATATATATCCATATCTAAGTCCATATAATAGGTTTGCCTTCCCTAGCAGAAAATGACTTTTTATGGGATTATATTCTATTAACTACAAGTTACAACAAATGCCTCACATAATCTGCACTTAACAACAATGAAAATAGGTTTTTTTTTTCATTTCAACTACCTCCACTATCCCCACCCCAAAAGCAAAAGCACTATGACTTTTAAGTTCTAACTGAATCAAAAGTTCATATTTACCAATTTTCAAGAATTAAACTATTTAGAGATATGAACAATTTGAATGTAGTTGAAAATTTACTTAACCAATCACGAGTTTTCTCTATTCCTCCTGCATATGATTGTGACACAACCATTAATCCTGAAGAATCAAGAACTGATATTGAAATTGCTAACCAGTTTCGACTCCAAAAACATAAAATTTTGTTACTAAGTTAATCAATTGACTACTCTACGATAGCAAAATAATTGGGTTAGCTATATGGGATAGCTAAGCTTTATAAAACTCGAAACATATGACTAAGTTAGTTCACCTTAAAAAAAACAGGGTATCATAGTTCTACAAAATCATAGAGGAATCTAATGTATGATAAAAATCAAAATAATAAGCAAGCATCAATGGACATACCCGTAGCTCAAATTCTGGTATAAGTTGTATATCCTAAACTTCACACTGCAAGTGAAAATAATCTTAAAACGAATGAGGTGAAGAAAGTCCAAGCTAAACCCACAACAATATAAGACTAAAATGAAGAAATTCAGAAAGTTGATTCCGTCGAAAAAATCGTATATGAACCGAAAGAAGATATGAAGGAAGACCAACTAAAATGAAGAAACCCAAAATTTGATTCCAACAGAAAACCCATCTATGAATATGAATAGAAAAAGTTCAAAAGACCAAATTAGTTACTGTGTGTGTGCGCTTTGATTCCAACAGAAAACCCATCTATGAATATAAATAGAAAAAGTTCAAAAGACCAAATTAATTACTGTGTGTGCGCGCGCTTTGATTCCAACAGAAAACCCATCTATGAATATGAAACCATATGATAATTGATGATGAATGGATGCTCATGTGTCTTTTTGATTTTACATTTAAATATGAAACCATATGATAATTGATTTGCTTGAATGTGTATGTCAGATGCATAATTGTTAAAATTCTTCTCTAATTATATGTCAACAACAGACATGACATCAAAAAGTATCATTGTTGACTTAAACAATGGTGAAAAAGTTAATGGTGACTATTAAGAAATCTAGAGTGTACCTGCATAATTTAAATGAAATATTCTTAGACATAAGTTTTCAAATTGAAGTACTTACAAAAAGTAAAGTAGTGAAAGAGTAATTTGGCATGATTGTGAGAAGTCGAATTGCGTTTCTTGTCATACCCGAGACTGCATGTTATTTTCCTTGATTCATGTATTCATGTTCCGAATCCATTGAGATTTCCATTTGTTAACTATATCCAATATAGTCCTCTTGTAACTTTTACTCTTCTGATAAAGCTTTTCTAGCTCTTTTGCAGACACTGCGATCGAGATTCTTCAGATTCTGAGGTTACACTACTATGAGGAAGTATTTCCTAAGGGTAAGAACAAAAATAGAAATTATGCAGTACATTGATCGAGCTTGACTCAGGATGCCTACTTATCCCTAAAATAGGAATTAGATCATAACGTAGTTCGAATACAAGAGGGAGAGATAAAAGTATGTAATGCAATAACCAATCTTGACTCAAGCCGCCTACGTATCCAAGTGAAATCAGGTCGTAACGTAGTTTGATTACAATAAGATGGAGAAAATATGACACGAAAAAGTAAGAATATGTGATGCAATGACTGGGCTGACTTAGGCTGCCTACGTATCTAAGTAGAATCAAGTCAGGACGTAGTTCATATACAAAATGGGAGAGTGAAAAATATGAAATGCAATGACCGAGCCTGACTCAGGCTGCCTTCGTATCCAAGCAGAATTAGGTCAGGATGTAGTTCAGATACAAAAGGAAAGTAAAAAATTTGCAATACAAGGACCAAATTCGACAAGGATTGCCTACGTATCCTACTGAGGGAATTCAGGTCTAGTGTAGTTTTAAATACATGGAAATGATGTTTTTGGGTTTTCTAAGGGAGACCAAACCTAATGTGTGTTGCCTACGTATCCCACCGTGGAAAGTCAGGTCTAGACGTAGTTCTTGTTACATCAAAATGCAAAAGTACAAAAATAAGCGATAAGCTTGAGGTCTTCATATGTAGTATTTTTTATGACATCTGAATTGATCGGCTTTGTGCTCACTCCGCCGTCCATTTCTGCTAAGATTATTTCTCTTCCAGAGAGTACCCTATGAACCATGTAGTGTCCTTGCCAATTTGGTGCAAATTTTCCTTTGGTTTCTTCTTGGTGAGGAAGGATCTTCTTCAATACTAATTGCCTCGGTGTGAATTGTCGAGGTTTGACTTTCTTGTTGAATGCTTTGGTCATTTTGTTCTGATAGAGTTGGTGATGACAAACTGCATCCATCCTTTTTTCATCGATGAACATTAATTGTTTATGTCTGGTACGTATCAATTTTGCATCATCCATACCAACCTCTTAGATATTCCTTAAAGATGGTATTTCTACCTCAGCATGTATTACAACTTCCATACTAAAACCAACATTTAAGGAGTTGCCCCAGTTGACGTTCTGACCAAATAAAGCATACAGTAGCTCCTCATGCCATTGTTTGTGATTGTCTACTATTTTCCTTAAAATCTTCTTGATATTCTTATTTGAAGCCTCCACTGCTTCATTTATCTGCAGCCGGTAGGCTTTGGAATTGCGATGAGCATTCTTGAACCTTTAGCAAGTTTCCTTCATAAGATCGCTATTAAGGTTGGCCGCATTATCTGTTATAATTGATTTTGAAATTCCAAACCGACAAACTATATTATTGCGAACAAAATGTGCCACTATCTTCTTAGTCACTGCCTTGTATGTCGAAGCTTCGAACCATTTTGTAAAATAATCGATAGCCACCAGGATGAAACATTGTATGTCGAAGCTTCGAACCATTTTGTAAAATAATCGATAGCCACCAGGATGAAACAATGTCCATTTTCATGCGGGAGGCTCTATGGGTTCGATAACATCCATGCCCCAAGCAGCAAAAGGCCAAGGTAAACCTATCATGTTAAGCTTGTTGACTGAAACCTGTATAAAATCTCTATGCACTTGACACTGATGACACTTTGCACATACCATATGCTATCTCTCTCCATGGTCATCTAAAAATATCCGGCTCTTAAAATCTTCTTTTCCAAAGTTAACCCATTCATGTGAGGTCCATATGTTCCTGCATGTATTTCTTCCAACACCTTGTCGCTTTTTCGACATCGACACACTGCAAGAATCCTAAATTCGAAGTTCTCTTATATAGGATTTCTCCTTTAAGGAAGAAATGATTGGCTATCCTCCTCAAAGTTTGTTTTTGCTTACTTGTGGCATTTTCAGGATATTCTCGTGCTTTTATTAACCTTTTGATGTCATAGTACCATGGTCTCCCATCCAATTCCCCTCATCTACATGAAAACAATATGTATGTTGATCATGTACCTCTATGTTGATAAGGTCGATATAACTCTTATCTGGATGCTGAATCATCATGGACAATGTTGCTAGAGCATCGGCAAACTCATTTTGAGCGCGAGGGACATGCTTGAAGTCAATCCTTATGAACATTCTACTCAACTCCTTTATGTAATGCAAATAAGAAAGGACTCTGATAGTGGTCCATTCTCCTTGCACTTGATGAACCAGCAAGTCAGAATTTCCTATCTCCAAGAGTTCTTCGTTGTTCATGTCTATGGTCATCCTGAGTCTGCAAATACCTGCTTCATATTCCGCCATATTGTTGGTACAGTAGAACCTAATCTTGGCTGAGATTGGATAATACTGACCTGTTTCCAAAACTAAGACTACTCCTACTCCAACTCCAATAGAGTTTGATGCTTCATCGAAGAACATCCTCCATCCATCATAGGATTCTGATATGTAATTTTGTACAAATAAAACCTCTTGATCAGAGAAGTAGGTCGTGAGTGGCTTGTAATCCTGGTCCACCGGGTTTTCTGCGAGGTGATCAGTCAAGGCTTGTCCTTTGATGGCCTTCTATGTCACATACACAATATCAATCTCGCTTACCAAAATTTGGCACTTTGCCAATTTACCTCTAGGCATTGGTTTCTGGAAGATGTACTTGAGTGGATACATTCTTGAGATCAAGTATGTGGTTTATGTAGACAGGTAATGCCTAAATTTTTGTGCAATCCAAGTCTAAGCGTAACAAATTCGTTCCAACAAGGTGTATCTCGCCTCGTATGGTGTGAACTTCTTGGTCAAATAGTAAATGACTTGCTCTTTTCAACCTGTCTCGTCATGCTGCCCCAATACACAACCAAACGCGTTATCCATGAGATATAGATACAATAACAAAAGGCTTTCCAGGATCTGGTGGGACCAACACTAGTGGGTTAAACAAGTACTCTTTGATTCTATCAAATGCCCTTTTGCATTCCTCTGTCCATTTCGTGGTGGCATCTTTCTTCAGAAATTTGAATATGGGTTAACGAATCACTGTTGATTGAACTATCAACCGACTGATGTAATTCAGTCTTCCCAAGAAGCTCATCACGTCCTTCTTGGTCTTGGATGGAGGTAGCTCTTGGATTGTCTTTATCTTCGATGGATCAAACTCTATGCCTTTCCTACTAACGATGAATCCCAATAGCTTGCGGGTACCCCAAATGCACACTTTGCTGGATTCAACTTCAGATTATTTCTTCAGAGGATGCTGTATATTGTTGCAGATTTGGGTAAGGAAACATTTCTATCGACGTAATACACAAATAGATTACTATATGAGTGCTCTGAACAAGATCGAAAGCAACGACGATCGTCTCCAAAATTATGAGGGTGCGTTGGTAGGATGGGAAGAATGATACACATTTTTAAATAACCTCACGGGAGACGCCATCCAATGAAAATTATCCTGGCTAACAATATTGGCGTACGCAAAAACTCGACACCTTTTCTTCATCAAGTTGATTGGGCTCAGGTGTATTCAATCATATGTCCTCTCCGGGTTATGCGGCAATTTGGAGTTATCCAAAACATTATACTATGGACAATGATGGGATTTAGTGAAGATGCATTCACCTCAGTTTCACTGGATCGAATAAGAAATCTATAAGTCGAGTGGGAATATACAATCGATTTGGAAATAGGTGAAGAAAGCTGGTGGACGCCATAGTATTACGCTTGGCGAAATCCTTTGAGTCATATGTCTCATCCAAGCGCACACGGGCATTGGGAGTTTGTAGATAGACAACAAATTGATTGGATTAGAGAATCGGTGTTTTCTCGCATATTTTTCACTACACCCATGCTTAACCAGATAGTCCTAAGATCCATCAATTATTACATCCAAGAATGGGAACCTAAAGAGGACCCGGTGGAGGATCCTAAGGAGGACCCGGAGGAGGATCCTGAAGAAAACCTAGAAGAAGACCCTAAAGAGGATCCAAAGGAGGTACCCGATGATGACCTGGATGAAGAAGTGTGGGAAGATCACATTGAGATTTCTAAGGAAAGTTTTAATATCTATGACTGACCCAATAGATGAAGATGTTATAGACATATCATTCGAGCGTGGCCCCAACGAGTCTCCAGAGTACCACCCAGTTCCATATTACGATGGGGATGATGACGATGATGATGCTCCAACCTGGCCTAGATTCATCTTTTTTCTTTGAACCTTTTTCATAAGCTCTTCAAATTGCCATGTGGCATATTCCTCTTGTGCCTTATGCCCCCCCCCCCCGTACTTTCATTTCTTAGGTTTTTGATTTTCTACCTCAATGTAACATCCAAGACTACTTTTATCAATGAAGTTGTGTTTCCTCCAAAATCTAAAATGTGTTTAAATGTATAATTTATTATCTAAATGATTGCAACATAGGCCTACCTCAGGCAAAAAAAAGGTTCTACATTAGGACGCGTTTTGAATGTTGCCAAATTGGCATATATATGTGTTACACTTATATATTTTTTACATCTTTCAATATTCCCAAACTAATATAGTTTTCTTTTTGTTTTCTTTTCATTATTTATTCACAAAAGTTACTCTTTAGAAATCCTATTTAACAAATAAGAAAGTAGGCTCATATATCTAACAAAAAATAAATATAACTATAGAATAAGTCACAATAGTTAGATCCATTTTATACTCTTGACATCACCTCTTTATGAAATATATTTGCTATTTTTTCTAGATATTACTAAAATATTTAATTTCTTAACATGCTATTTTCAAGGATTTTAGATATGTCAATGGGTTCAAAATAAAAGGTATGTACATATATATGTCATACGCAAAAAGGTATAAATTCTATATTTTAGTTTTCTATATACATAACTTATTATTTTCACATTGTTTTTCTCATATCAACTATCACTTTTACAAATGATCCTTATTTTATTTTTATAATTTATAAATTTCTATACTCTAATGTACATATTATTTTACTATATATTCACACCCGACAATTATCTTATTTGTTTTATTTTCTTTTACATATCAATTCTATATATAAATAAAACGACAAATTTTCATATCTTTTTAACTCAACATTTATTTTGGATACATTTATATAGGACACCTCTATATTTTTCAATATATAAAATTATTATACATTTTAGTACGTTTATTTATTTATTTTTTTAGTGTGACAAGCATACTAATGTTAATTTTTCTTTAATGGACATATATGTGTCATACCTTTTGTTTTACTCTTTTTCTTAAAACTAATAAAATTTACTCACCGTTGATTTTAAAGCGAATAAATAAACAAGTTTTTCTAATTATATTTTTCTAAATTGAGTTTAAGGACTATCTTCGAACAGGCTTCGTGGGGTGCTTAACATCTTCTCATCGAGTAACCAAAACTCTTACTCAGAATCTCACTGGTTTCGCAAATCAAAACAGAGTTTACATTTACATAAAAATGGTTTTCCTAATATTTTTCTTAAAATTTAGGTGACGATTCTAAAACGAAATATTTTTCAAAAAATCAGAGTGTCAGCTAGATTATGTTGTGAACTGTTTTTCACTGGTTCGTGAATAGGGGGTGCGACAGCTTGACGACTCTGCTTGGGACAAAGGATGCAACTTTAATCAAATCAACACCAACTCTTCAGTTTTCTAATGTCGTTAGGATAAGGCATAGGTGGTGTAGACTCTTTTTTCATCTGAAAAGTGAATGATTGATGAGATATAAGCAAGGGACCACCGAAAATTATTGTTTCTCGACGGTCTANCATAATTTAAATGGTACTCACAAAATCTTATTCATCTAATATTTAAATTACATACCAATATATCAAAACTTGAACCATAATATAATAACTAATATTCTGAAATTTACGACTAATGATGCCAATTAACGTATTCTGCACTATATTTTTTTCCCCTTTCAACCCACTAATGATTGGCTCATTATGAACCAATCATTGACCCACTAATGATTGTCTCATCATGAACCAATCATTGATCCAAATGATCCAAAAGATTCCATAATTTCTAACTATTCACGTGATTTTCTGTTCTGCATTATTTTTTTTATTTTTTTAAATTTTTTTTTACAAATATGCAATCCTCATTTATTATTATGCACACATATGTATAATTTATTATATAATATTGCTATATGCACACATCTATGTGCAGAAATCAAGAAAATTAAAGGAAAAGAAAACTTACCTTAAGCAGTTCGTAAGCCACAAGTGCAGAGAAACCCTTCGCCCTTTTTTTTTCTTTTCCTTATTTTTTTTTGAATTATTTATGTACTAAAAGTGGTGAAACTTTACCCACTTTTATTTTTATTAAATAGTCTAAAAGGTATAAGGTCTTAAATTTTTTTATCACTTTAGCCCATTAACTATTAATTTAATCAATTATCTACAATTATTCATCCATTAACTAACTCAAGTTAAGCAAATATTCAAAATTTCCAAAAATGACCTTCCGGGTCATTACATTATCCACCACAAAAAAATATGTTCGTCCTCGAACATAAAGTAAAAGAAAGTACCTGATGCTTAAAAAAGTTGTGGATATCTAGCACGCATGTTAGACTCTGTCTCCCAAGTTGCCTCCCCCGCAGATCGGTGCTTCCATTTCACTTTAACTGAAGCAATCTCCTTGGTCCTAAGTTTTCAAACATGTCTATCCAAAATAGCTATAGGCTCCTCCTTAAATGTCAAGTCTGGACCCAACTCCACGGAGTCAAGTGAAAGCACATGAGATTCATCTGGAATATACTTCCGAAGCATAGAGACGTGAAAAACAGGATGAACTGCCGACAAACTAGGTGGCAAGGCCAACTTATAGGCCACCTCTCCTACTCGGCTCAAAATCTCAAAAGGTCCAATGAACCTAGGGCTAAGCTTGCACTTCTTTCCAAACCTCATCACACCCTTCATGGGTGATACTCGGAGCCAAACAATTCTCCGGTCTGCATAACTCTTCTGTCGACTCTGAGCTGTCAATAATCTATACTGAATCATACGGACTTGCTCCATAGCATCTCTAAGCAAGTCTGTATCCAAAGAGTCCATCTTCGCCGAATCAAACCAACAAATCGGAGACCTACACCGTCTTCCATATAACGCCTCAAATGGGGCCATCTGGATACTAGAGTGATAACTTTTATTATAGGCAAACTCCGCTAAGGATAAATGTTGATCCCATCTAGCACCAAAATCGATCACACACGCTCGAAGCATATCTTCCAATACCTGAATGGTCCGCTCAGACTACCCATCAGTCTGAGGGTGGAAGGCTGTACTCATATCTAACTGAGTACCCAGACCATGCTGTAATGCCTTCCAGAAGTGAGAAGTAAATAGTGAACCTCGATATGATATGATAGAAATAGGAACTCCATGTAGTCGCACAATCTGACTTATATATAACTCAGCTAACTTTTCTGCCGTATACTTCACCCGAACAGGAATGAAATGGGCAGACTTGGTTAGCTTATCAACAACGACCCAAATAGAGTCATAACCACCCACTGTGGTAGGCAAACCCACAACAAAGTCCATAGTAATCCGCTCCCACTTCCAAGTAGGAATAGGCATCCTCTGAGATACACCCCCGGGCCGCTGGTGCTCGCACTTGACCTGCTGGCAAGTCAAACACCTCGAAACAAAGTTTGAAATATCTCTCTTCATCCCACACCACCAGTAATGCTGACTCAGATCATTATACATCTTCGCCGCTCCCGGATGGATGGAATACCTAGAACAATGGGCCTCCTCAAGAATCAATCTAATCAAATCGCATGTCCTGGGCACACAAATTCTGCCTCTGATCCGCAAGACTCCGTCAGAATCAAGGACAACCTCCTTAGCTTCCCCCCTCAATACGTTGTCTCGAATGAGACATAATTTTTCATCATCAAACTGGTGTGCACGTATTTGCTCGACTAAAGAAGACCGAGCCTCAATAAAAGCAATCATCCCATCACTCTCTTCTGAAATCTGCAAGCGAACAAGACTGTTAGCTAATATCTGCACATCTCTAGCCAATGGTCTCTCCTCAATACTAAGCGCTGCAAGACTCCCCATGCTAGGAGTCTTCCTACTCAGAGCATCGGCCACAACATTGGCCTTTCTCGGATGATACAGAATGGTCACATCATAGTCCTTCAGCAACTCAAGCCATCTCCGTTGACTCAAGTTCAAATCCCTCTGGCTAAAGATATACTGAAGACTCCGATGATCAGTGAAGATCTCACAGTGCACCCCATACAAATAATGACGCCATAACTTAATTACAAATACCATAGCCACCAACTCCAAATCATGAGTAGGGTAGTTCTTCTCATGGGATTTCAACTGCCTAGAAGCATAAGCAATCACTTTCCCCTTCTGCATCAACACACCACCTAAACCAACTTCTGAAGCATCACAATAAACAGTAAAGTCTACACCCTTCTCAGGTAGAGTCAGCACAGGAGCAGAAGTCAACAATGTCTTGAGCTTTTGAAAGCTCTCCTCACACTCATCAGACCACTGAAAACCCACATCCTGTCGAGTCAATCTAGTCAATGGAGCTGCAATAGTAGAGAAACTCTGAACAAATCATCGATAATAGCCTGCCAATCCCACAAAACTCCTAATCTCAGTAGGTGAAGTAGGTCGCGTCCAGCCTCTAACTGCCTCAATCTTGGCCGGATCTACTCTAATACCCTCCTTGGACACCACGTGTCCCAAGAATGTCACAGAAGTAAGCCAGAACTCACACTTTGAGAACTTGGCATACAACTTCTCTTCTCTCAACCTCTGAAGTACAATCCTCAGGTGTCGGACATGGTCCTCCTCAGTCTTAGAGTAAACCAAGATGTCATCGATGAAAACAATCACAAAAGAATCAAGGTATGGTCGAAACACCCCATTCATCAACTCCATGAATGCTGCAAGGGCATTAGTCAATCCGAAGGACATCACTAGGAACTCATAATGCCCATACCGGGTCCGAAAAGCTGTCTTAGGGATATCTGATGCCTTAATCTTCAACTGATGATACCCAGACCTCAAATCAATCTTAGAGAACAATGATACTCTCTGTAACTGATCAAATAAGTCATCAATACGCGGAAGAGGATACTTATTCTTCACTGTTACCTTGTTCAACTGTCTGTAATCAATACACATTCTCATAGTCCCATCCTTCTTCTTCACAAACAATACAGGGGCACCCCAAGGTGACACACTAGGGCGAATAAAACCCTTACTCAATAAATCCTGCAACTGATCCTTCAATTCTTTCAACTTTGCTGGAGCCATACGGTATGGAGGGATAGAAATAGGCTTATTTCCCGGCTCCAAATCAATAGCAAAATCGATATTCCTATCGGGAGAAACACCTGGAAGATCAGAAGGAAATACATCGGGAAACTCCTGAACCACGAGAACAGAGTCCATGGGGGGTGGCTCAACACTAGTATCCCGAATAAACGCTAAGTAAGACAAACACCCCCTCTCCACCATCCTCTGAGCACGAATAAAAGAGATAACCTTGCTAGTATAAGAGCCACTAACACTCTTCCACTCAACCCTCGAAACACCAGGCATTGCTAAAGTCACAGTCTTAGCATTACAATCAAGTACAACGTGATAAGGAGAAAGCCAATCCATACCCAAGATAACATCAAAGTCTACCATCCCCAGAATGATTAAGTCTACCTAAGTGTCATACCCAGCCAAAGAAACAAGACAGGATCGATACACTCGATCCACCACTAAGGGCTTGCCCACGGGTGTAGAAACACGAATAGGTACAGTCATGCTATCACATATCATATCAAATTTAGCAGCAAAATACGTAGACACATAAGAGAATGTAGAACCTGGATCAAACAACACAGACGCATGTAGATAGCATACTGGGATAATACCTGTAATAACAGCATCAGAGGTTTCTGCCTCAGGTCTACCCGGGAAAGCATAGCAGTGGCCTCCTCGTCCACCTCCAGCCTGGGTGGTACCTCTACCCTCACTCTGCTGAGCTGCAACACCACTACTAGAAACTCTAACACCTCTACCTGACTGAACTCTGCCACGACCTCTACCCTGTGGTGCTGGTGGTCTAGTCTGGAATGAAGAATTAGGTCGAGGCCCACCACGACCTCTTTGATAAGTACACTACCGCATTAGATGATCGGGATCTCCACAAGTAAAACAAAATCTCTGACCTGGGAACTGCTGTGTGGACCCTGAAAACCCACTATAATTGCCTCGCCCTGTAGGTCGCTGCTGTGAACCGTACGAGCCCTGACCCGGGCTATAAAAACCCCTAAATGTCTGGCCACCCTCAAATGTCGGCATAGATGCATAAATAGGTCCCCGCTGCTGAAAAGAACCACTCACTCTCTGTGATCCCTTACCTCCAGATGAGGCACCATGAAACTGGCCTGATATACGGGCCCTTTTTGGGTCCCCAAACTCCTCTCTCTCCATCAATTTTGCCTCTTTGGCGGCGCTCACAATGGACTGGAAAGAAGCCCCCTACCTAGATGCCCGAAACACAGCTGACCTAATAGAGAAAGTCAATCCCCTCACAAATCTGCGGATCCTCTCTGTTTCATTTGGAATAATGGCCAACGCATTCCCAGACAGTTGGCAAAAACGTGCCTCATACTCTGTAACCGATAAACTATACTGTCTCAGACTCTCAAACCTCTAGCGACTCTCCTCTCTCACGCTCCAAGGGATAAAACGATCTTGGAATGCAATAGCAAACTGCTCCCAAGTCCCTGGAAGAGATCCAACTGGAAAAACCCCCAAATAAGTCCTCCACCAGTCTCTCGCTGGTCCACGAAGCTGGAGTGTAGAATATTGAACCCCATGTGACTCAGCTAATCCAACCACCTCTAGTAACTCTCGGGAGGTAGTTAGAAACTCATGAGCGTCCTCGCTTTTCCCACCATGAAACTGAGGTGGGTCCATCTTTCGAAATCTCTCATACCTACGCTGCTCATCCTCTGTCAGAACAACCATCAATGCAACTTGACCCCCAACTGCTGGTGCAACATCATTATTAATTGCGGGATCTACTGGTAGTTGCCCTACCTCATCCTGAACAACTGGAGCTTGTTGCTGCTCTTCGGTTTGAGCCCCCTCTCTAGTACGAGAGTCATGTGGTGTGGTAGTCGCACCACCACCCTGAGAAAAGCCCTCTAGCACACTTAACACTCTCAATAGTGTATCCTGAAGCAAGGGTGTGACTACAGGATCTGGATGAACCTGGTCCTCTCTGTCATCAATCTGAGGTTCTGTATAGACCTCTCAAGCACGACCTCTCACTGGTGCTGCTCCACGTCCACGACCTCTGGCTACTGTCGTACTACTAGCACGACCTCTAGCTCGAGATCTACCCCTACCTCTAGCTGGGGCCTCAACAACTGCCTCGGGAAGTGCCTCCCCTCTACCACCAGTAATATTAGTTCTAGTCCTCTTCATCTGTCAAAAGAATATACAACAACTCAGTACTAAAGATGGTGACTACGCACGATGAGAAAGAATGAATAAAAGGAATTTTCCTAGTAATCCTTATAGCCTCCCAGAGATAAGTACAGACGTCTCCGTACTGATCCTTGAGACTCTACGTAGACTCGGCTTGTATACACGTGAGATCTATGAACCTGGGGCTCTGATACCATTTGTCACGACCCAAAAATGGGTGTGATGGCACTCGTCTTATCCCACCAAGACAAGTCAGCCTAAAACCCAATATCTAACAAAGTGCGGAAGTAAATGACAATCCAACAACAATTTCTATTATGAAACCAAGTCATATTAATTCAATCCCCAAAATCAGGTTGTCACGTGCACACACCTCTAGTGTAAATATTAGAATTGAAATAAAATAGAAGTCTAAAATGAAGTTGTACTTCAAGTAAAAACAAAGTCATAAACTGGAGTAGGAAAGTTCGCTGAGATGACAAGCAGCTACCTCACAACCCTCCACAAGATGCCTCAAAAACAAAAATAATGACAGTTATCACGAAGATCCGGGCTCGTAACCTACAAAAATTTGTAGAAGCAAGGGGTGAGTACCAAACCACACGGTACCCAACAAGCAAACCTCTAAGCACAAGTTAAGTGAACAAAATACGAGTACTCCTTACACCCTATCTAAACCTCCACGCTACAGCCTAACAGTTTACAGTATACCAAACACACAACTCAATAACCATACTCTATCAGTTTACACTTTCTCAATAACAACTCAATATTCAACAGTCACAAGCTTCACGGAGAGAAACTCACAAGATCAGCAAAACACGTGTTCAAGTTCATCAATAATAAAATGTGCAATGCCATGAGATGCAATGTCAAATATAGTGATGCATGTCTTTCTTAACGATACACACCCGCTGTCTTTCAGTTCGGGACCCATGGGGGACATATCTGTCCATGCATCTGTCGCGGCGCACGACACGACCCTCGATAATAGTAACCTTCGCGGCGTGCGATACATCCCTCGAAATATAATATCCATCACGGTGCGCGATACGACCCTCGAAATAGTACATCCTCTTACCACAACCATGTCTCAGATACAATGCAAATGACATGCTCAAATGAAAAAGGAGGAGATAACCATTTTGATAACAAAGCACAATTTACAACCAGGAATACAACACCAACAAATAAGAAACAAGTCTCCAAGTCATTCTCAACACCACACAAGAAATACACGAATATTGTAAGCTTAACAAGAGTTTAGAAATCCACTTGCTTTAGCCAATCGAATAATTACTCTTGGACTTGAGCCTTCCCTTTCCGTTGAGCTTCTGAACCAATGGAATCTATTCAAGTATATATTTACAATAAGGTTTCAGAACTAACAACACTCACACTTTTATGTGTTTAACCTTGAACTAAAAATACACCCCAAATTTATAATCATGTTTATAATTCTTGATGTCAATTAAAATTTCCACTACCACAGTTTTCAAGTTTCAAAATTAGGATTGCATCCCAAATTTTTCGAACGTCATAATTTAAATGGTACTCACAAAATCTTATTCATCTAATATTTAAATTACATACCAATATATCAAAACTTGAACCATAATATAATAACTAATATTCTGAAATTTACGACTAATGATGCCAATTAACGTATTCTGCACTATATTTTTTCCCCTTTCAACCCACTAATGATTGACTCATTATGAACCAATCATTGACCCACTAATGATTTGCTCATCATGAACCAATCATTGATCCAAATGATCCAAAAGATTCCATAATTTCTAACTATTCACGTGATTTTCTGTTCTGCATTATTTTTTTTTATTTTTTTTACAAATATGCAATCCTCATTTATTATTATGCACACATATGTATAATTTATTATATAATATTGCTATATGCACACATCTATGTGCAGAAATCAATAAAATTAAAGGAAAAGAAAACTTACCTTAAGCAGTTCGTAAGCCACAAGTGCAGAGAAACCCTTCGCCTTTTTTTTTTCTTTTCCTTATTTTTTTTTTGAATTATTTATGTACTAAAAGTGGTGAAACTTTACTTACTTTTTTTTATTAAATAGTCTAAAAGGTATAAGGTCTTAAATTTTTTTTCACTTTAGCCCATTAACTATTAATTTAATCAATTATCTACAATTATTCATCCATTAACTAACTCAAGTTAAGCAAATATTTAAAATTTCCAAAAATGACCTTCCGGGTCATTACATCTATGGTCGTTCTTTGATGGGACGAAGAACTGATGGGGCATGGGGGAAGAGGAATGCCTAGGGAAGGAGGAGAAGTTGTGAGGAGATGGAGGAGTAGATGATGTTTGAGACCACCAGATATTGTGATTTTTCGGTGGTCCAGGACCGCTCTTGAATAGAGAGGTCAACTAGCATGAGGAAGGAGGAGGCGTGCAATGTTGGGAAAAGTTGGCGGCTTGTACTTTTTTATGGGGGAAAATGAAGAAGCGGACACTTTTTTTCTCTATGGGGAAGGGGAGAAACGTTGGGATCCTTAGTTAAGTAAAGAGGTCTTGATTAATTTGGGTTGTTCGATTATTTGATCGGACGGTTAAATTAAATTAGAAGTTAAAAGAAATGTTTTTATATATACATATATATATATATATATATATATATATATAT
>NC_028647.1:8420842-8445968 GCF_001406875.1 Solanum pennellii
ATTATTATTATTATTATTATTATTATTATTATTATTATTATTATTATTATTATTATTATTATTATTATCATGTGGAGAGCCAAAATTTGGTGTTAACAGACCCCATGTTTGGTTTTTTCTCATTATTAGCTATCCGCAACACTTTAAAAAAAGGTCCCATTATCTTCAGAATATTAGAAACTGACTCCAGAATGATGACGTCAAAAGACAATATGTATTGCAGTTTCCACCCTTGGTAACTTAGTCCACCTACTAATCACCCATTTGTCAGATGTAAGCATTGCTCGTAAATTTATTTTTTGACAATGCAACCGTCACAAAGTCAGAAAATTCATCGCTAATCGAGTAATCCCACATTTTACCAACTCTTTCCTTTTAGTGAAATCTCTCATCATATTTAAGACTCATGAGTGTCCATAAATGAAACCGCAAGGGCAATTACTTTTTGGAGGGCCTTCTTAATGATAGAAATCTTTCCTATGTCTTCTAACATAAGATCTATACAATGAGCTGCACATGGCATCCAAAATATATGTTCTTTTTCTCTGTAACAATTCACCTATAGAGAAAGGGTAAATTAGGGGTGGGCATAATACCGAAACACCAAAAAATTGAATCGAATAAAAATTTTTGGCTCTTCAAATTCGATTCGGTATCGATTTTCTTTTTTTCGGAATTTCGATTCTTCGGTTCGAAGTTTAGTGCAAGGATCCCGAAACTACGGTGTACCGAAGAATCGAAGTTTTATTTACTAAATTTTAAAATATTTAAATTATATTGCTTAATTAATAATAGTTATACACTTTTGAATTTTGACTCAAAATATTTACGTGACCTATTTAAATTTTTAATTTTTAAATGACAACAAATATAATGTCAATAAAGTTTTGAAATATTGTTGTTTATGTACAATTGTACATTGTGAGTCCTTATATTTTAGTTGTTCGAAAGTTCATTGTGGCATTATTTGACATTTTTGCTAAAAAATCATCTATGCCCTCTTTATTTTTATTAAATACATGATGAACTCTTAACACTTCATCATATTCCCTCTTTATTTTTGTTCACACCAAAAAATTGATTTAAAAATATCAAATAAATCGAACCAAAGTAGACAAAATAAAACCAAACCAATCTAGTTTGCTATAAACTATGATGCACACTTTTCTAAAATCGAATACCGAAGAATCAAATCAAAATTTGACCAAATCGAATCAAAAAATCGAATGCCCACCCCTATGGTAAATAGATATGTTGAAATTTAGAAATCAAAACTTTGATCGATTTTAGAAAGTAAATATAAAACTTAGATTTTTAAAACAACAATCTTACCAGCCAACACAAAGTTGCTACCATTATCACTTACAGTTTGAACCACATTATGTTCTCCAACGTGTTTCACATATCTATCTAGCAATTCACATAACTTCTCTTCGGTCTTAACAAGTGAGGAAGCATTAATAGACTTAATAAACATTGTTCCATGTGAAGAGTTCACCAAAAAGTTTATCAAAATTCTCTATTTTTCTCTGTATCTGTTTATAATCTGATTGGTCAACTCAACTTTCTTCCTAAGTAATGAAACTCTTGATTCATGGTAGCTTGGAGGCTTCAAGTTTGGACCATACCTTCCTACAACCTCAATTGCTTCCTTAAAACCTTTGGAGCGAGCTACATTGAATTGGATCCCATTATCATAAAAGAAGCGAGCTACTTTTTGAATCGTCACTGCTCTTTCTTCTTTATCACACGAGTCTTTGATATTTGTTTGCCTCAGTATTTCACACTTTTGTAAAAATACATCCATAGGTCCCTCTCCATTTGGCCAGTTTCTTATTAGAGCCACTAAGAAAGCTTCCTCCACCTCTTTTCTTATGATTGATCTCTTGGACTTCATCTTGTCCACCATTGTTTTGATATTTAGACTCATCAAATTCAAAAAACTCGTTAGCATAGACTTCATTTCTTTTTTTTATCGTCCATGTAATTTTTTAGTTCCTCTCTAACCTCCTCTGCGCATTTTTTACACTTTGCTGCATTCCTAAAGTTTCCGATCAAATGTTGTTTTGCCCGATTAATTCCTCCCGTGGTTGTTTTTCCACAAAAATGTCACGCGACTCTTGTAATGTCATCAGGATCCTTCAAGTAGTTATATTTTCAACCAAGATCCCTTCTATTGCCTCTAGACAAGTCCTCTGCCATTTCTATTTCTGAAAAAAAAAGTTGTAATATAACAGTTATAATTTCTAAATAAATAAATAATAATAAACGACAAGAATAAAAAAAGGGGAAAACTAGTGACTGTGAAGGAATATTGATTGTATTGAAGTGTTAACCTAATAAGGGAATACATGAGATATATATATAGGAGATATAGGAAGGAGTACTAATCCTAATAGGACTAGGATTAGTACACAGTAAATACTAATATTATTTTATACTATTTATTTAATACTATCTGTTATTATCCCCCCCTCAAGCTGAGCTGAGCGGAAGCGAACAGAAGCTTGGAACTGAGGTAATCGTGTTGTCGGCTCGGGAGAGGTTTGGTGAGAATATCACCCGGTTGTTCTTCAGTGGGTACATACTGCACAGTCATGGTGCCGGCCTGAACTTCATCGCGAACAAAGAGACAATTGGTATCAACATGCTTCATTCTGGTGTGTAGGACGGAATTCTTGGCCACACAGATGGTTGATTTGTTGTCACAATAGAGAGCAGGAACAGTGTGAGTGGCGCGGAGTTCGCGAAGAATATATGCGACCCACATGGTCTCAGCAGCAAGAAGAGCAAGGGCGCGGTATTCAGCTTCAGTTGAGGACCGAGAGACCTTGCGTTGTTTTTTTGTACACCAGGAGATCAGGTTCGGCCCCAAAAAAACGAGAAACCCCGATGTAGATTTTCTCTCATTTTTATCATTCGCCCAATCTGAATCTGAGAAACCCCGAAGCTCCAAGTCCCCGGGTCGAATGAGTAAACCACGACCAAGAGTGCCAAAAATGTACCTGAGAATGCGTTTTAGACAATGGTAATCATGTTCACTTGGTTGATGCATGCGCTGAGCAACTCGGTTGACAATAAACTGGATGTCAGGACGGGTAATGGCCAGATATTGTAGAGCCCCAATGAGGCTGCGGAAGTGGGTGATATCGCCAAAGGGGATGTCGGCTCCATTCGTAGACGAAGAGACTGCCATCGGTGTTGATTGACTGGTGCATTGTTCCAGTCCAGCTTTCTGCAACAGATCTCGAGCATATTTTGACTGATGAAGAATAAGCCGCTGCCTGTCCGAGAAACCTCCATTCCCAGAAAATAATGTAACGGGCCAAGGTCCTTCATTTTGAAGGTAGTATGCATAGCTCGAGTGACATCCTGAATGAGAGCTGCAGTAGAGCCTGTAATAATGATATCATCTACATAGACAAGAAGAATGACTGTACCGTGTGCTGAATGTCGAGTAAACAGACTCGTGTCGTGTACGCAACACGTGAAGCCGAGTCCCTGGAGGAACGTTTTCAGACGTGTGTACCAAGCACGGGGGGCTTGCTTGAGCCCATACAGAGACTTCTGGAGTTTGCAAACATGTTGAGGGAAGCGGGGATCAACATAGCCCGGTGGTTGCGTCATGTAGATAGTTTCATCAAGCATGCCATGAAGAAAAGCATTGGAAACATCCAACTGATTGATGAGCCAATTGTTGCGCACGGCGAGTGACAGTACCAGGCGAATGGTTTCCTGCCGAATAACAGGACTGAATGTCTCGGAGTAATCAAGCCCATACTCCTGATTGTAGCCTTTAGCAACCAAACGAGCCTTGTACCTGGAAATACTGCCATCCGCATTGTGTTTAATTTTGTACACCCATTTACAGCCCACTGGGTGCCGCCCATGGGGCTTAGGTACAAGAACCCAAGTTTTCTGATCAGTCAAAGCCTTAAACTCGTCATCCATAGCATGACGCCAATAAGCATTTTTTGAGGCAACAGAGTAGGTTGTTGGTTCACTATCGGGAAGGGGTGTATTTGGTAGTATGGTAGCCTGAAAGGTTTTGGGTTTAAAGATACCGGCTTTGCCACGGGTTAACATGGGATGAGTATTGGGGGGTGGCACGGGCGGTGGTGATTCGGGGGTGGCCGGGAAGGACCCAAAACGGATCGGGCTGGAGATGTTGTGGGTATGGGGTGGTTCGGGTTGGTTGTGAGTGTGGGTGGTGGTTGCGGGTGTATTGTGGGTGACGGTCGAAGGGGTGATGAGGGGTGGTTGGGTAGTGGGTGGAGGTGTGGGGGAAGGTGGTGAGGGACCCTGTGAGTATGTTGGAAAAAGGGGAAGGACGCCAATGAATGATGTATTTGTGGAGGAGGAAATAGACTCGTAGGGAAACTCATTTTCGACAAATTTGACATGACGAGATATGTAGACTTTATGAGTTTGTGGGTCAAGACAGCGATAACCCTTGGAGGTAGGATGATAGCCCAAAAAAATACAAGGACGGGATCGGGGTTGTAATTTGTGAGTAATATGAGGGCGTAGCCAAGGGTAGGCAAGACACCCAAAGACGCGGAGGTTGGTATAATTGGGAAGTTCTTGGTAAAGGAGTTGATAGGGTGATTTGTTGGAGAGAGTGTGACTGGGCATTCTGTTAATGAGGTAGTTTGCGGTGGCTAGAGCTTCTACCCAAAAGGAGACAGGGAGATGAGATTGATGTAGAAGAGTAACCACCGTTTCAATGAGATGGCGATGCTTACGCTCAGCCACCCCATTCTGTTCGGGAGTGTATGGACAGGAGGTTTGATGTATAATTCCCAGGGATTGCAGAAACTGGCCAAAGATGTTATTGACATATTCCTTTCCATTGTCACTTCGAAAAAGTTTAACATGAGAATTGAATTGTGTTTTGACCATTTTTTCAAAAGTGACAAAGGTGGTGTATGCCTGTGATTTGTGTTTTAGTGGGTACAACCAAGTGTATTTTGTAAAATCATCCACAAAACAAATATAATAGCGAAAACCAGCAAATGAAGGAACAGCAGTAGGACCCCATAGGTCAGAATGAATAAGTTGAAAAGGTCCAGTTGTACGCTTCTCAGATAAAGTAAAAGGTAATTTATGAGATTTAGCAATTGAACAGGAGTCACAATTGTTTACATGAATGGAAGAAAAACCTAATTGAGACATTAAAGAATTTATTATTTGAGTAGACGGGTGACCCAGACGACTGTGCCACAACAGACTGTGGCCATCAGCCGAAAGAGCCACCGGAGCCACAGGAACGCTTTCTGAAACTGGGTGGGCAGACGAACTTGTGCCAGGAAGAACGTACAGACCATGCTCACAGGGGCCCTGAAAAATCACCCTCTTGGTAGTATTGTCTAGGATCTGAAAATCATTAGAGGTGAACAAGAGTGAGCAATTATTGTCTTTTGTGAATTGGTGAACTGAAAGGAGATTGGATTTAATAGAAGGGACGTGGGTAAGGTTACCTAGGTGAAAGATAGCGGTGGGGGTTTTAATGGTACCCGTGCCAGTGTGAGAAATATTAAGGGACTCACCGTTGCCAACAGTAATACCATTGGAGCCATGATATGGATTTGGAGCGTTAAGCTTGGATAGATCAGAAGTAACGTGCATGTTGGCCCCAGTATCCAACAGCCATTCAGAGGAAGGGCCGGCTTGAGATGCATAATTGGCACGGTTATCACTATTTCGGCTCTCCTCATACCGAAACCAGCAACGAACAGCGGTGTGTCCTGTTTTCTGACAGATTTGACAAGTTGGACGATCCCGCTCGTAAGTGCCCTGCCCGCCGCTGGAAGATGACTGCCCGCCGCTGCCGAAGGAGTGCAGGCTGTTGTTGCTGCCGTGCTGCTGACCGTCGTACGGCGGACGACTGCCCTGCCGACCGCCGCGCCCGCGGCCTCCGCTGTTTCTGCCGTAGCCATGGCGGCTCCCCTGCCGGCCGCCACCACGCCCCCCGCGATAGTTCTGGCTTGCGGTGAGGGCGGTGGCCGGCTCCATAACAGCGGCTTCTCGGAGAAGAAGTTTGCTCTCCAGATCCACGTTGATTTCTTCACTTTTTAGCCACGAGGAGAGAGTAGCCAGGTCAACGGGCGTTGGACTGATGCGAACCGCCTGTTTAATGGAGGAGTAAGCTGATGGGAGCCCCCGAACGACGCACATGACGAGATCTTTTTCGGGAATGATTTCATTCACGGTGTCGAGGGCTGTGATGATGGTGGAGACCTCGTCTAAATACTCCGCCAAAGTTTTCGTGCCTTTGGTAATTGTGTGGAGACGATCACGCAATTAAAAAATATGAGAGTGAGAAATTGATGCATAGCGTGTTGCGAGGGTTGTCCACAGGGCTGAAGCAGTTGTGTAGGATCGGATGTGTTTCTGAACCGTGGGAGAGATGACCGCAATCAAACATGATCGGATCTGGCCATCCACGGCTTTCCAGGCGGCATGGGCCGGATTGGTTTTTTCTGATTTGTCCATGGCTGTGATGACTACCGGCGGCGGTTCTGTGCTTCCATCGACGTATTTGAGAAGGTAATTGGCCTCAAGGGCTGTAAGAACGGTGATTTTCCATGTAGGGTAATTTATGTCTGATAATTTTTCGGGAATCAGGGCATGAAGATGCCTGAGAAGGAGTTTAACGCCAGAAGGAAGTGAATCGAGAGGATCCACCTCGGTTGTCATGGCTGCCGCCGCCCAAGAGAAGAGAGGGAACGATCAGTGCCCTAAAGAGAGAAAAAAAAACCTAGAGAAAAGAAGATCTAGGTTTTCTGGCTCTTGATACCATGAAGGAATATTAATTGTATTGAAGTGTTAACCTAATAAGGGAATACATGAGAGATATATATAGGAGATATAGGAAGGAGTACTAATCCTAATAGGACTAGGATTAGTACACAGTAAATACTAATATTATTTTATACTATTTATTTAATACTATCTGTTATTATATTTACTGTGTACTAATCCTAATAGGACTAGGATTAGTACACAGTAAATACTAATATTATTTTATACTATTTATTTAATACTATCTGTTATTAGACTGGATAGGTTCTTCATTAGCTTTAAGCTGAAACAAATAAAAATATAAAGAATTTTGCATGCAAACAAATAATGAAATACAACAACTACATATACATACATGGTCCACCACTATGACTATATCTCTTTGTCATTATCCTATTACAATTTACAGGTGTTAAATTTTTTTGGATCATTTTTAAAGGTAAGACACCATAAATCACTAAATAAGGAGTCAAGGACAAGTGTCCATATTTTCAATTATTTTAAAATTTTCTATAAATATAAAACAAAGTATGAAGTATTGAAGCATCAACAATTTTAATGAAATCACTAAAAACTAAAAAGTAAGAAGAAATAAGAGAAAAAAGATACCTGTATATTTGCTTGCTGCTTATTGCCTTGTTCTGGCAGAGAAAGAGGAAGAAGAACATACTGTTTTTGTTTTGTGCCGCAAGTCTTCTTATAATACTTCATCTTCTATTTTTTCTTGTCTTTTAGAAATTCTGTAACTTTTCGTTAATTGTAGTCTAGGGAAGTTGGGAATCGGGACAAACTCTTTCAATAATTTAAAAGGACCCTTTTTGTAACAGAAGTTTTTTTTAAAAAAAAAATAGAAGGGCCAACTGAGACATGGGTCTCGCCTTAGGTCATGCGAAGCGACTTATGGTATCTGCGCCTCGCTTCTGTGCTGAGGCGCTTTTAATTTTACTGCTTGTGCACATTCAAAGTTGGAGGGCATAATTATTTTATTGAAACCAAGTTAAGGGTCATGCTTATGTATTATGCCTAGTTATGGAGCATGATTATTTTACATAGTTTTAACTGTTTATAAAAGTTTTTCATTATTGATCAATCCAAAAGCTACTTGAACTGAAACAAATTAAGTTGAAATAGGTTAAAATGTAAATCATAACTCAATTCGTTCAATTTCTATTAAATTTTAATCATCTTTTTAATTTATTTATCAATATTTAGTACCCAATATAATCCATTTTAAGTGATTAATTAAATTTGTAAATAAAATAAGTAATATTTGAGCAACTTTCACATTTAGCAAACATAAAATATCATATTTGTATGTTAATAAATATAGTTTGCATAATTATCCTTTATAACAAACTTTATGTTTTCTATGGAGCACCAGATTGTATAAATCGTTGGTAGTCTCTCGTTTGTATAAATCGTTGACAACCTCTAAATTCAATTTTATGTGTTTATATATTTGCATAAAATTTGAATTTGCATACAATTGAATCGAAATAAAACGTTATCAATCTCTCTCTCCCTCTCTCGCTTTACACAAATACAAATTATACATTGTAATTTGTATAATCTATGTTTGTATAAAGCGAGAAAGAGAGAAGGACAAAACAGAATTGTGCAGAAGAAAATTTGTATTGTATAATTATAAGTGTATAAGAAGAAGATATAAGTATTTACATGTGTATATGCAATTTTTATCTCGCTTTATACCAACATAAACACAATTTATACATTTGTGTTTGTATGAATTGAGAGAGGGAGAGTGACGAACAAGAATTTCAAAGAGAGAAACAAATGACAATAGTTTTCTACAGATCTTAATTAAATCAAATTGTGATTATAACATTTAATTTAAATTAATAATTTGATAATATATATTTCCTCTATTTCAAAAAGAATGACCTTCTTTTTTTTAGTCTGTTTCAAAAAGAATGATTTCTTTCTTATTTTGGTTACATTTTAGTTTCAACTTTTCACGTGACATGTTTAAGGCCACAAGATCAAAGAATTTTGTACATTTGACCTAACTTTTATTTAGGACCACAAGATTCAAAAATTTCTTTGTATTCTTAAACTCCGTGTCAAGTCAAACCAAGTCATTTTTTGTAACCACAAGATTCAAAAGTCTTCTTTGTATTCTTAACCTCCGTGTCAAGTCAAACCAAGTCATTCTTTGTGAAACAGAGGGAGTAAAATTTTACCATATTTTAACAAGTTTTGGTATGAGTTAATTTCATATTTCTGTTTCTTTTATACTACTTCCTCCGTTTCAAAAAGATTGACGTAGTTTGACTTGGAACAAAGTTTAAGAAAAGAAAGAAAACTTTTTAATCTTGTAATTCTAATTTAAAGTTATGTCAAATGTACCAAAATATCCTTTAATATTATGATTCTAAACATGCCACGTGAAAAGTTAAAATTAAAATATTGCCAAAAAATAAAAAAAATTATTCTTTTTAAAACAAATTAAAAAAAAATAAAATCATTTTTTTTCAAAATTAGAATGTAATATATAAATAAATTCAGGTGACAAGATGATTTCCCTCGCGGGACAGCAGCACACTCGTGAACCAAAAAGGAAAAAAAAGAAAAAAAAAAGTCGAAACCACGGGTAGCGCCGTATCAGTTCGGAGTCGGAGCCGGAGATCGGCCATGGCTGCCGCCGGTAATCCGTTATCCTCCGCTGTCACTTTGACAGAGCCGCCACCTACTGCTCCTGGTACTGCTAATAAACCTTTGGATTTCTCTGCTGATTCAGTTCTACAGAGAATCGTACTGTCGCCTGATCAGCGTAGTCACTGTTTGGAAGCACTTAAAGCATTTAAGCAGAAAAGGTGTCACTCTCCGGACAAAATTGCCTCAGAGTTCTCCACTTTGCAGGTTCCCTTTTTCTTTTTACTCTTATTTTGTGGCTTTCGGCTATTCATTTGAAAACCTGTGTGGCGAAATTTTGATGCTTAGTTTGAAGTTTACCGTAATGTTCTTGCATAAAGAATACTAAGATATAGTATTATACTTGTACATTCAGCTGAATTAGCAGCACCTTAGTTTACTTATATTAGTTACAGTTAGCTGTTAGCCTAACGAACAATTAGTTAGAGATATTTTTAGCCAGCTAGAGACACGGATATAAACACAATGTACAAAAATTGGAGCTCAGATTGAGCCCGAATTGTCCCTTGCTTCACATTTTAATATGGTGTCAGAGCTCTAGAGTATTTCCTTGAGCTGTTTTTCAATTGGCACACCTGGTGTTAATTTCTGTAGGAATAGAAGAAATCGAACTCTTGCATCTTCCAAATCAGCTTGTTTGTCTTCAACTTTATCGATCATGTTATTCCTCATGGCTATGATCAGAATGAACAATCCACTTTTAATCCAAGTAATCTCTTTACATGCATTTTTCTGACTGTAGTAACCTTCCTTTTGATGGGATATGGTACAAATACTTTAGAAGAGGTTACTAGGATCTTTTTCCTTCAAGCATAAATTAGGTTTTATCCTTCGAGACTGTGAAAGACCAGGTACGAAACCCCACAACTTGATCAGTTGGAGAGGTTCGATGATATGGTCAATTTGTGGATTTTGAATGCTCTTGCTAGAGAAGTTGCTGATAGTGTGGACTATGTCAAGGAGTCAGTTGAATTATGGAAGGAATCAGAAGATCACGATCAAAGAAATGGTGCTAAGTTGTACCTGATTGAGAACGAAGTTAATGACAGGACTCAAGGTTTGCTTGATTACTAGCTATTACACAAAAATGAAGAAACTCTGGGAGGAATTGAACACCTTGAGTGCTAAAACACAAGATAGTTTTCGGTACACTTGTGATTCAAGGAAAATATGCATAAGGCAGAACAAGATAAGAGACTAACACAATTTCTCATGGGGTTCAATAGGTGTATATATTGAGAGGAAGCATACTTGTGATAAATTCACTGCTTTCGTAACACATGCTTTTTCCCTGCTGATTCAGGAGGAAAAACAAAAAGAGCTTCGGTCTAATAATAAGTTGGATGTACTAAGGAGTAAGGACAAGTACTATAAACTGCATGGATATTCTCAAAATTCCAATCAAAGCCTATAGGATTTCAAATAGAATTCTAAGATCAACAAGGGAAAAAGAACTGTGGCAAAATGTGCATTGTGTACCAGTGGAAATGATATATGTTAAGGTAAAGGAACCTAACCATTAAGATGAGAATCAAAATGTCAGCTTCACTAAGTAGCAATATGGATAAATTGTTAATCTGTTACAACATTTTCAATTTGGCAATGCAGGGGAGAACTCAAACCACTTTATCTCACTACTGAAGTTGTGAACTTTACCGATATTATAGCTTGTTCAATTTCTATTGAATTTAAGAAAGTTCCATGTAAATGTTTCAAAACAACGGCTGACTCATGAAATTTTAGATTCATGAGCCTCAAACCACATGACGTTCAATATTAGAACCCTATTATCAAACATTAGAACCTGTTTCTGTAGAAAAAATAGATGGTTGGCATCTCCCCAACAGGGATGGAAAGAACTTCGGGCTTTACCTGGTATGTTACCAGACACATCCTGTTAAGGTTCCCCACTTCGGTAATCTTACCCAATTCAATTTTATTTATATTGTTAAGGTTCTCTCTTTTATGTTTATTTCAAAGAAAATTAGAACTCCACTATATGCTTTATTGGTCACCATTCCAAATGGTTATAAAGTGAAGGTGATAGAAATTGGAAATGTGACATAGCACCCAACATCACTTTGCACAAAGTGTTGTTTGTGCCTCTCATATACATATTATTTTTATTCATTTCTGATAGTATCCTTAATGCGTTGTTTCATTTACTAACACTTAATGCCAACTGCATACCCCATCAATGAAGAGATCTTTGGAGATCGGCAAGGTAAAAAAGACCTGTTTCTTCTTTTTTCGGGATTGCTTAAGAGTGATACTTATGTTTATGCAGTCAATTCTTGTACTTCCATTTTTTCTTGTGATATAAATAATATACAATATCATCCCCATACATGTCATCCTTATCCAATTGTAAAATAGAAGTCCTGAAACCAAAAAAATTGGAATATTTTTGAGGTAAAACGGGGTGAATCACTTCTGAATTTCCTCGCCGAAGCAACTTTAATAGTTCTAGGTACAGAAAATGACAGCATAAATTACAAGATTTTTCTAAGGAAAAACATTCATCTATCTGATTTATATCAGACATGTTCCCTTATAGATGAGAAGTTTTTAGTCTATTGTTGTTTTTTGTCTCCCTGTTATTTCGTTTTCCTCTGATGTTATTCTGCTTCATTTGATGCGATGCTAAATTTAAGCTCCTATGGTTCAGGAAAATAGGCTGAAAGCTTCAGAAATGAAGAGTAGATGCTTGGTGGCTTTGGACAGCACAAACATCAGCAAGAATCGTTATACTGATGTCATCCCATGTATGCTAATCAGTTGTCTGTTTGTTTTCTTTGATTTTATATTGCATTATTTTTTCGAAATAATTGGATCAAGCTTCATTGCTCTCAGTTGACAATAACAGGGTTGTTTTGGACCCATGTAAAGACTACAGACCGTCAGCTAAGGGATATATCAATGCAAGCTTTATAGAGGTGGATTCCTACATCCTTCACTTGGAATTATTTAAAAAGCCACTTCCCCTACTTGCTTAGCAAACAATATTGAGTTACAACGCAAAATCTGCTTCTGACCTTTTATACTGCTCTTTTTGATTGAAGATATCTGAAGGGGTGTCTCGGTTTGTTGCAACACAAGGTCCACTAGCACACACCTTTGAAGACTTCTGGGAAATGATAATCCAGCAACGCTGTCCTGTGATTGTGATGCTTACACGATTGGTTGACAATTACAAGGTATTCAACTGTTTAGACTAAGGTATACTTGCTTTGCAACCTAAATAAGTAAACATTTTATGACTATAGTCTGATCTATAATTTTCTTTATGGAAGAGAGAACCGTCACTTTTACCTTTTTCAGTTTCTTCATTTGTAACCCCCTTCCACACACACACAGAAGTAGACCTGGCATTTTTATGCCTTGAAGAAGTTGCAAATGAATCTTTGTTAGGTCTTGAACTTTTATCTTAAGATACAAAACCGAAGCAAGGAAGCCTGGCATGGAAAGGCTCAAGAAAAAAGTATCTTACAAATATACCTTCCATGCGTTCGCCCATAGAGCTTTGGTGTAGCACTAAGGGCGCTACACGCTATGTTTGGGTTAGCGCTCGTCATGTGTTTGAACTTTGTTGCAGACAAAAGGTTGGAATTTAAGTGAGGAAGAATAGAGGTTTGACCATTATTCAAGGAGTTTCGAACTATTTGCTCATGGACGTGGAAAATTTTCTGGTTATTATAAAAAGATGTTCCTTTTGTTCCTCCATCTTTGCTCCTAAACCTGCGATACTGAAAGGCTAATGTTGATATTGCTAATTAGCATCCTCATTACTTCATGTGTTCTTTCCTCATTTCTTTTTTGGCTCCAGCGTCAAGCAGGGTGTCATGGGTTTAAGGTTTGTACTTTGCTAAATACTTGTGACTTAAACATATCTTGCTACCCTATACCTATTCTTCTTTCTTCAAATATGCATGAGCTTGAACTTAGATTGAGTATTCCACGTGGATATTGAGTAATCTTATGGACATTGCGCATTGTCAAGTTTGTGATCTAGAGATGAAAATATAGATTGGAGGGAGCAATTGTTGCCAGAGGAACTAGCATATGCGGGTGTAGGACCAAATTAGTATTCAATCACAGCAACAATAATAACGCCTCAGTACCAAATAAATTAGGGATCGGCTATATGAATCACTGGCCATGTTTCCAGTCTCATCTCAGGACAATATTATACAAATTAGAAATAGTAAAGTAAAATGTACTAAAAGTTCTATATATATTTTTCGTTTAGACTCATCTTGGACCAGTATTATGCAAAATAAAAATAGAAGTAAAATCTACTAGGCGTTCTCTATATTTCGAATTATATATAGAATCAGAATTCAAGAAAAATGGTTAGAATTAGAGATTTATCTCTTTCAGCAAAGGAGTTCTATTCATTTTGTTGGGACATCATCTTTTTTGCATCTGTGTTTTGTCTTTTATTTTTCATTTTAGATTTCAGGAGCCCCTCTTAGAAGCACACTGAAGCCTGAACGACTTTGTCTTATTCTAATAGAATAGTGTTGTCTCAGGATATTGTGTGCTAGGGCTTCCGGGTTGACGCTGGGTCATATGATCTTTGGAGGAATTAGAGTAGTCTGTTGTAGAAAACCCTTTTTACCTTTATGATATGGTTTGTGCCTCACATCTTGTCTCAATTGCATTTCCAATTTTTATCAGATAAATGGAAGCAATTAAAAGGTAGGAAGATGTGTTCTCGCTGCATGGCCATTATCCTAAGTCTGTAATTTTTTGACCAGTATCGGAATTGCTATTCCCTACTTTAGTCAGTTTTCAGACTTGTTAACTGTCGTGTCTATTTTAGCATTTTGTTCTAGTGAGTTCCCACTTGAAATATATGTGATTCCTGTTGACCTATATTCAGTATTAGCAGTTTTATATTTACCTTCTCGTTTGATGAAATCAAATGCAGATGGTGAAGTGTGGGGACTACTTTCAGGCAGAGGATGGGCCTAGAACATTTGGCAATATATGTATTGTGACAAAATATATAACGAGTGATGCCTCCTTAGTATTGCGAACTCTGGAGGTGAACTATATTGAGGTTAGTAAATTCTTGTCAGCCCTTGTATGGTACAAGAAATAAACATGAATGAAAATATCTTATCTTGTCATTGACCGTTGAGTTTGGAACCAGCTTAAGATAATCTTTTAACCAATATCTGTGATGGAGGATGGTTGAATTTGACGGTTTCATACTTAATTTCTGCACTGTATGTGTACACAGAGTTGGCTTGCATTGTATTACAACAATAGATTTTCAGTGTCCTGTTATAAGCTCTGTTCTATTAAATTTGATGTCCTGAAAAGAAACACCTGATTACCTTAGAAGGAATTTAGTTTTCATTTTTAAAATAGATTTTCCGTATTACTCTTGCACACTGAATATGGTAGTTTTCATTGTTCACCATGTCTTGTTTCTACTGCTGCCTTACTTTCCGTAACTTACAGAACTTCTTTAAGTGATGCAATGTCCTCTGATCAGTCCAAATCCTTTCTTGTCGGCTTTATCTCGAATCGGTCTTCACTTTGGCTGGTTCCTTATCCTTGAAGCTGAGTATAATCAGTTTCTTTGTTGTGTTATATACCCAAGATTTCCTTTTTTTTTTCTTTTAACATTCTATTTTTTTTTCAGAACTGTCATAAAATCATTGTTCTCAGGGGCTCTACTGAAGTAGGATCCTATATCGTTAATTTCTGGGTTTTTCTTCCCCTATGGTTCCTCAAAGCTGATATATAGAACCAAGTTTAATGAGAGACAATTAATTGATGCAGTTTCATCTAGGATTGCACTGATTATCTTCATAAAGTTATTTATTCTCGATAGTCCAAAACTAGTGATCTAGGCTTCTCCAGCAAAGAATCGACGCATGCCGAGTAGACTACAATTTGTGGCACCATATCCTACCTAGTTTGGTTCACATCTCCTGATAAAAATGCTTGTACTGAATTTTAAATCTGGTTTAGCAAGAGCGGACTGCTGAATATTATCACGCCCCTTTGAAATAAACTGTGTCAATAAGTTGAACTTGAACAATTTGCACAAATTTGGTGATTCTTGGGTAAAATCCATAATTTATCCGATAAGGGTAGACCTCATTATATTCTCGCAAACTTCTTTCAATACATGCAATCTTTTCAAAATCTCCATTGTACCTAAACTTGGCAGTTACTTCGTATTCTATAGAAGATTCTGCTTTGAATTCTGCATATCTGCTGTCATCAGGAGCTTATTCGTACCAAGTTCTATCTGTCTTTTCACTACATCCTCCATCAAATCTAAATATAAGATACATTCCATAAGATATATATTCCTTCAAGTTCTCTATTGTTCATAAATAATTTGCTTATCATTTTCTGTGCACTCTCTCTGTTCCACATTATATGACACTGTACTATTGGGAGAGTCGGACAGCTTTTCTTTAACCACTAACTCTTTCATGTGCTTTAATCTTATATATTTTAAATTATGAGTTGTAATTTATAGTGCTGTCTATCTAGCTTAATTATTTAAAATCTTATTTTAGCAAGATTAAGAAGTCAATGTCTGAAGTGAGAGCGAATATTAGAAGGTTGCCCCTCATACTTTGAGCCAAGTCATTCTTTTTTGAAATGGAGGGGGTAGTATCTATGAATTTTCTAACATAAAGATCTTTATATCTTCTGCTATCCAGAGTATATTCAGTCCCTTCCATCTTTTTAATACATCTCCCTAATGCTATTTATCTTTTGCACTTATATTTTTTATATTTCTTATTATCTTTTGTGCTCTCTGGGTAATGTACAATGATATGAAGTTACCAGTTTAAAAAATAATAATGTACAATGATATGCTCCTACTTTCTCATTTCCTGTACGGCATTTTTCATTTAGCCTGTTTACATATTGATATTTTTTCTTTGTATCTTAATGTTGTCCTTGTTAACAGCTATACCTTCTTTTACTTACCCCGATCTCGCAGATATTTCCTAATGATGACGCCATATCCTCAATCCGATTAGTTCTTAACAAATTAGTATTCACAATTTGTGAGGGTCGTTCTAGCTATATAAGAAATCCTTGATTAATAATAACATAATAAGATAAATAACTTACTTCAGAAATCAGTATTGAATAAGTATTTGATCCATTGCATAACCATTTCAGTATTTAAGTTCAAGTAAATTACCATAGGATATATTCTTTCTCGTTTTCTAACAACTGGTTGATATTCACACTTTGTTTGCGTATCATTTTTTCATGATAAGGTAAAGTATATTATTGACAATTGTGGAAACCCCTATACAAGTAGTACACCAAAAAGGAAGAACCTACACCAAAATATGGTTCTCAACAAAAGAGACCCAATCCTCTCTACCAATAGGGTGCTTATCATTTTTTCTTAAATCAAATTTTCTTCTATCTGTATCTTCTATCTATATGTTTTCTAATACAAGGATCTTCATCATATCTTCTGTCATCAAGAGTATAGTTAGTGTCATACAGAGTCCTATCTATTTTCCATCAGTGTTGAGCCCATTGCAGATTTAAAAAAAAATAGCATCTGGGTAGCTCATTTTTAACACCTTTAAATCTGCCAATAAGATACCCTTCAAGGAGCTCTTTCCTTTCCTTAATTCTGCTCCCATCTACCTCAGTGGCATAAACTCTGTGATATCGCTGATGCTTCTTTGTTCATTTCTGGTCAACTATTTAACTGGGCTGCTTCAGCATAGAAATCTGCTGAGAGGTCTATTTAGTCTCTAAACCCTTGTCTATGAACATCTTGTTAGCTAAGTCATGGCACGATAATCACACTTATTCAGACTCCCTGGAAAGTTAGTGTACTCATATATTTCCATACCTGTTATAAGTTCTATGGCACTACATATTCATGTGCTTGTTCCTTCTCACTCAATTTCCTGTAGATCTCCACTGTTCTTTTGGATGCTAGCATAACCTTTGGCAGATCCATAGGATCTCTCTGCGGACCGTCAATCTCGACTAAGGATTTCGGATTTCCTTCTCTCGATCTATTCTTAACAGACTAACAGTATTCATACTCCGCAATGGTTTCTATAATGTCAAAGCATTGATTCCCGGCTGTATAGAAGTCTCTCCCCATTCACTGTTTACGTGCTAAGTTTTCAGTCAATCAGTTTTCTAGCCACCATGCCTTAGGCGTAACTTACTGAGTGATCCCCAAATACAAAGTGTGATGAGAGAGAAAATCCTATTGCTTCTGGAATGTTGAGCTAACTGTGGATGCGGGAATTCACCTTCAGAGTATCTGAAACTGGATCTTGTGGTTGAAGAGTGTTTCTCATATTAACATGAAGTTGGCTCTGTCCCAGCAGCACATGTAAACACGGAGCGTCTAAGGTCAGTGCAAGATAAGTTTTAGAAAAGCGCTAAGTAGTTTTAGGCTAAGTTGTGCGGACTCTTCACTTTCGATGCCGCACCTGTGTTGGATTCTCCAAAAATACTCTGCTTTTGGAGATTCTGACATGCACCCGTTGACATTTTTGAAGAGTCTAAGCAACATAGGTTTAGGTGAATGTTTCCCTGGTCAATCCTGCATATTAGATTAAGGTTATGATCTTTAATAATTATATCTTTATGCCTTTATATTTTACATATGTATATTAAGTACTAGTCAGTAGTGCTGGTGTGATTGCTTATACTCAACCACAACTACACCTCAGTCCCAAACAAATTGGGGTCGGCAAGGATTGCTTGTACTCATCCCTTCAAATTTGATTTCTCTCTCCCTTGTAAGACCCAGCCCATTATCCCAATATTAGCTGGACCTGATGGGGTGACGTTGTTTTATTCCCCTATCTTCTGGCGCCAATAGTCATCTCTACTTAGACTCAACTTTGATAGATCTTTTGTTCTGTTATGTAGAAGCTAAAATACCCACCTGATCTGCTTCTCTTACTATGTGCCAGTCAGAAGAACCACCTTTGTGTGTTTTACACATTCAGTATCCTGAATGGCCTGACCATGGAGTTCCCAGAGACACACTTGCTGTTCGTGAGATTCTGAAACGGACGTACAATGTGCCTCTTGGTCTTGGACCAATTGTAGTACACTGCAGGTTTCTATGATCACTGTCCCTGTAAATGTGCTTTTTGAATTCTGTTATTTAATTGTTTGTGTTGCTTGATGCCTCATTCTCTTGTACAGTGCTGGTATCGGTAGGACTGGAACATATTGCACAATCCATAATACCATCCAGAGAATACTGGGTGGAGATATGTCTGCTCTTGACATCGTTAATACAGTAGCCAATTTTAGGTCTCAGCGAATTGGGATGGTCCAGACCATGGTACAGCTCCTCCTCCTTTTTTTGGTCCTTTTCAATTTTCCAATATGCTTCCTTTTTGGCTTCATTTTAACTACCTACTGCTGATTATAAGACTACCGGAGGAGCAATAGTTTCTGATTTTTAAAGTATAGACCACATCCAGCTTTTTTCTGAAAACTTTAGCTGATTGCTGGTATAGAACATAGTGAGTTCATGTTAGTTAAACATATTGAAAGGGCTAAGCTATTGTTTTTAATCCTTCCGTATACCCTCAGAGTATCAGTGATGCTAAAGGCTTGCTTGAGGTGTGTTTTAAGTCCTGGAACTAGGTGAAGCTCAAGTTAAATGCATTACATCGTTTAGATGGAGCTTTGTGCAGTTACCAAGGGACCAAGACATGCGCCTGTCTTTGAGGGGTAGCACCATACAATTAAAAAGATGTTGGCAAAGTGATATTAATTGTTAATCATGCATTAGTGATTAGGAATAAGACTAAAAGAATTAGTATAAGAAAATTCTTTGTTAGAAACTTAAATGTATTTTACATTTAAATCGGAAATTCAAATTAGCTGTGGGACTTGATTGACATGATTTCTTCTGTGACTTGATTGACATATTTATAGTTCTGTGTTTTCAAGGTTTTTGTTCAAATAATTATCGCTTGGATTTTAATTTTTTTTTCGTGAATTGCATATGTTTTAAAAAAAACCTTTAATTGATTTTCTTTGTTAAGCCACTTAAAGCCCCAACACACCTTGACACTTCCCTATGCGTTTCATTACTGGCAATTCGTGACTACAAGAATATTGGTCTTTTTTACTGCTCAGTCGTTGTAGAGGGAAAGGTCCATAAATCATACCTTCTGAGGGCAAACATGTTCCATATTCTCAGCTATCTTCTTCTAAAAATTTTAAGTATTCTTCACCCCGATATCTGTATTACTTTTTATATTTAAGGGAACCACCCAGCTTCCAAACATGGATTCGAATGTCTGGATGGGATTTTATAAAAACATGAGAGATAACTGAACAATTAGGGAGGACCGGTATCTTACTCCCTACTGCTATATGAGTTGGACAGGTCCAACTCAGATACAAAATGCTCCTAATCGTTGCATTGCAACTACTTCTACACTCATCCTCCTTACAAGTGTAAAAGCGTAGTGTCTACTCTACAGTTAAGGGACTCCCCAGTATCACAAGGATAATTCTATTTAACCTTACCTAAACTACTGTAGATAAGCAACCTTGTGAACTTGTGACTTAGGTTCCTATGTTCTCATTGATTATCTTTTATAGTTGTTTAGTTTTTTATCATGCCTAATATCTAAACTCTATTATGTTCCAGGATCAATACCTTTTCTGCTATGATGCCATTATTGATGAACTGGAAGACCTAGTTTCAGATGACAATGGAGAGAAGAATCTGTAGTGGTAATTTTCACTTTGTTGTAAGTTCAATTGGTTGCTGCAGCAAGTAGAAGCACATGCATTGATTTTTCTCAACCTATATACTCTCTATATCTTGGTAGTCATGTCCGAAACATCAAACCCATCAATTTGTTGTCTTAACTTTTTACAGTAGCAATGAGTTAACAAGATCTTGGATTCTTGCTCACAATGGGATATGAAACAGTAGTTATGCTGAAGACACAAATCAGTTGGCTCTACTACAGTTGCTTCGTCTCGCTCTCTTTGCGTGGGATCCCAAGTTGTTCAAGAGATACCTGTTGCTATTTCCATCGACCTGAGAACTCATTTGGATGCACTATTTGAAATGCAAAGTTGAATGCCGATGTAAGATGTATCCTTTGGCTGACTGAATATAATGAAGTTACAATCTTTGCAGATCCAGAAAATTATATTTCTGGTCATTATGGTTTTGCCGAGTAAACACGCTCATTCAACACTAAACTCTTATGTTGATGTGGATTTGAAATGGTGTATGCTGAAATATTTAAGTTGAATACTTTTTAAGTTTACACAGTTTTACCCACATATGTTTTGTACAAGTTAGGTTAACTACACCTTAGTCTATAAGTTAGGTTACCTTTTAATCTCTTTTTTTTCCCCTTGGTTTAAAATCACCATTTGTCCAAGTCTAAACCAAGCTACCAAAGATGGCTTGCATTGAATTATGCATCTTAAAACAAACCTTCAATTGTTTTTACCTTGCCTTATGGATTCACGAGTGCTTTATTATTAATTATTGATGCACTTAATAGAGGCAATTTGAGGTTATACACCTCTTTCATTTTTTCACATAATTTCTTTGCAAGTCAGATAGGTATTTCTTTTTGTTTAAATAGGGGTTTTCTTTTTTTTTTCGGTCGAAGAATTCTTATTTTTATATTGAAATGTGGTTACTATACATTAACGATCAACTGATCTCAATCATGTAGGAATTTAATTTCTCCAATAGTTTCGACTTAGACATACATAAACTAAGTAATAATCTAAGAGAAAATGGTCAAATGAACCCTAGTCTATTATCGAATTTTCAACTACATACTTTTACTTCACGGGAATTTTATTACCCCTGAATTATTTAAAATTGAAATTAGTACCTCCTTAAATGCTTACATGGCAAAGTAAGTGTATTTCACTCTCTCAAAGAGAGTTTAGGATTAAAAAAAATAATTAAAACTTTATTTTTAATATTCTATTTATTTTTATTTTTTTCTTTCTTTGCTCATCTCTTTTCTTCTTCTTACAATTTAGTAGAGTATCCATGGTAGTTATCAAATTTCACTATCACGATCTGAAAACACCATCACTATAATATCTATTAACACACCATAATTCCTAGATAGAAATCTCTTTCCTAATCAGTACACAATAAAAAATTATCAAGTAAATTACTCTACTCTCATTTTCAAAATCAATTGTTAGCCATTAAAGTACCATTGAAATATCATTTTGAGGCTATTGTAGCAATTTTTTTTATTTAATGAAATTCATTCAAACAACTTAATAATGTTGGGGAACTCTTAAAAATTAAAATTCTCAAAATATCCTCATCGATAGATTTTGACCGATAATTTATTATTTAGGTCATTCTTATTGAATCCCTGCTCTTGCAAAAATGACGTAGAGGGTTGTCATTTCTCTAATTACCATCATAATTTTTTTCACTTTTCAAGCTTTTTACTTGTAGCTCTATGATAAGATGGAATTAAAAGATGGAAGAGGAAGAACAATAAAAGAAGAGAAAGAAATAAAAGGAAAAAAAAGAAAAGAAAGAACAACAGAATAAAATAATTAGTCAAAAAGGATAAAAAATACACTTGTCAAACGCGTGGATTTCACTTATCAACATAAATGTGGTTGTGACTTTTTAAGGAGGTAATAATTTCGATTATGAATAATTCAGGGGGCAATAGGCCCCCGTAAATATATGTGTGTAGTTGAAAATTCAATAATAGGTTGGAGTTCATTTGACTATTTTCTCATATATTATTATAATAGATACAAATATAAACAACATAACTATATTGAATCTTTATGCTTATTTCAAATTACATAAAAGTAAGATTTATGAAGTATTTGTCAGATCAATAATATAGATTGCATGGGGTGAGTTAGTTGGATCAAAAACTTGGATGTTCAGAAGATGAGAGTAGAAAAAAATTAAAATATTGAGATAAATATGTATATCATATTTGAAGGCATATGAATGAAACAAAAATGTTTGAGACAAAATACACTACAAAAAAAAACAGTGTTTAGCGACGGATATTAGCGACGGAATTAATTACGTCGCTATATAACTACGAATTAGCAACGAAGTAGTCATTTCGTTGCAAAATTTACAAATATTTTTTTGAGTTAAAATATAACAACGGATTGACGACAGAATATGTTTTTTGTGGCCAAATAATAGCGGGAAACTTTGGCGCCTTAAATTTTGCTACAGATTTCGCAACAAAGTAAGTTTTAAAAATTTAATAATATATTGCGACGGAATTAGTGACAGACAAGCTTGCTAGTATGTAAAATATATTTTTATGGACTTTAAATTACGTATTGACAGAAATTTCTGTCTCTAAAAATTAATGTAAATAATTATATTTATTTATAGCGATGGATATCAGAATCCGTCGCTAAGTTCGTTGCAATAATTTTTACACAAAAAGAAAACAAAATTACAATCCCTTAAATAGGGTTTTATCTCTCTATCAAAAGTTTCAAGAGCTGCGCAGCAGCTGAGTTAAGAATTCTCTGGTCTCCTTCACCTTTCACCGGTCTTCTTGAGGTAAGAAATCATTTCTCCGGTCTCCTTCTCCTTTCGATTGTTCCCGTCTTAGGTGAACGGTGAAATTGCTCCTGTTTCCTTCATCCTCAGGTCAAAGGTGAGCTTCTACCTTTGGTCATTTCTCTTTTTTCATATGTTCGGTGAGCTTCTAGTCCGATGAAGAGGAGGGTTTTGACTTCTATTTGGTGAAAAATAATTGGGAAAACGGGATAGGGTTATCAGGGAAGAACATTAGTCTTCTTTAAATTTTCTTGAATACGTGATGTTAGGCATATTGATAAACCACATTGTCTACTAAACTCACTCTAACACAACGAAAAATCGTCGATAAAATCACTTCTGATGGAAGTTCTTCTTCTGCTTCACCACCTAAAACTTGTAAGCAGTGTTTCAAAAATAAAATGATACTTGCTAATTATGTACACATTATAAGATACTTGTATTTATTTATTGTATGTTCTCTTTAAGCATTGCAGGTAGCTTAACAAATCTTACAGATATAACTTGCTAAAAGTTGATAGAAAAAGAGAATTCAAAAAAGATAAATAGGTATTGACATGATTTATCAATTAGATTTTAATGATGAGTACATATCTCAATGATGTTTTAAGATAAGAGTGTGTGCTCTATCTACTTTAGCATTCACAGTGAGATATGACATGAGAATGAGGCGTTTCAATGGCTTAAATTAGCTTCTACATTCATTAGCAAAAGAAGAGATTTTCTATTGTTCTTAGTCTCTTCTTATGAAATTGTTAGTAGAAGCTTCAACACTAGTTGTTTGGTACGTTCATTTCTAAAGATTTTATGTGTTAGCTATAAACTTTTATCATGATCTCGATGAAATGTATGTGTTTTCCTTGTGTCTTTTCTTTTAGTGTTGAAAGGATTGAGTTAACTATTGTTTTTAATATTTTACTTTCTTTCGTTACTGTTGTTTGCTTCTACTTTGCTCTAATTTCTGATTTTGAAAAAAATTTAGATTTTTTTTTGACTCTAACCTTGCTTCCTTCTACTTTGCTTGACGAAATTCTCGATATCTCGAGATAACAGTGACAAGAAGTTTCCAAGCTTTTCACTGTCTAGTCATTGCCTTGAAACTGCTTGGAGAAAGGTAACGTTTCCTTCGTAATCTTCTCCTCGTCTTCTTCTATTCATGATATGCCTCTTCTTCTATTTTTATGATATGCCTCGTTAGTCTGTTGTTGTTGTTGTTGTTGTTGTTGTATCACTGTTTTTTGTAGATGATAATTGATGAATTTAATTTGCTATACATGGGTTCTTAATGGATTTTGTTGATTCATATTAATGTGAAAGTTGACTTTTATCGTTTAGTATTTAGTATTGACGCTTATTTGTTTCTTTTTGTTTGAATCTATTTTAGGTGAATACTCTTCTCTATGTCGTAGAATCTCTATTCTTCATTTTTATTGTCTGTAAGCCTATGTTTTACATTCAGTTTTGCTACTGTTAATGATGGTCTTTTCAACTGTAATGCTTCAATACCTTTTTGTTTGTCATCAATTTTGTGGGACTAAGTCTGCCTAGTGAATAATTGTAGAAATTATTTTTGTTTTGCCTAAATGCATGTTTTATTATTATTTGATGAAAGAGAGTGACAATACCTTCTGGTCCACAGTTTGTGCTTGTTACTGATTTTTATTTCTTGTAAATTTAAACTTTATTAGGAACATGAATAATCTAGAGCGTGGTTGGATGTATGATAGGTTGGATGGTCAAGGGCCTATAAATTCTAGTTTTGTAATTGGAGTGGATAAATTTATCCAATTTGCATGTTTGCAACAGAATCACATGAGTGGCAATAAAGTTAGATGTCCATGTAAGAAATGTCACAACTTTAGGTTCATGGATGTTGAAAAGAATAAGCATCACCTTTATAAATGTCACGACCCAAAATGGGCCGCGACTGGCACCCACACTTATCCTACTATGTGAGCGAACCAACCAATCCAATTCCCAACATTTGTACCATAATAAACAGAAAATTAATGCGGAAGACTTAAAACTCATTAATGAAAATCGATTAAATAACTTATAAAAACTCAATACTATTTATTCCCAAAA
>NC_028647.1:8454773-8504190 GCF_001406875.1 Solanum pennellii
CCAAGTTCAGAGAGTCGATTTCAGTACCCAAATTTCAGAAGTCTAAGTCTTTTGGAACGAGACTCCTGCGACGGTCCGTCGTGCCCACGACGGTTCGTCGTGGGTTCCGTCGACTCACACAGTTTTTCCAGAAATAAAATCTGCTGCTCAAAACGACTAAACAGGTCGTTACAATAAATATGAATTTGTTGATAACTATTTTATCTGGAAACATCAAGGAGAAAAAAATATAATTGGTGAGATTTATTATGATCAAGATTTGAATGGTGGTGCTACACCTGAATTAGGATATGATAATCCATACCATCAAATGATTTTAGATGCAGTTGGTCCTAACTTTCCCCAAGGTTCAAGTTGGCAATATTTTGGCAATACTGAAGACGAGTCGTCTCATCCTTGTGAACCTTCAATGGAGAAAGATCCTAATCCCGAGTCTCAAAAATTATATGATTTGCTACAAGCAGCTGATGCAAAATTATATCCCGGTTCTTCCTTCTCTCAACTTGTTGTTGTCTCTCGAATGTTAAATATTAAAATGCAGAACAACATATCACAGAGATGTTTAACCAAATGATGCAATTGTTGAAAGAGGCTTTACCTGAAGATAACATAGTGCTTGATAGCTACTATCAGATCAAGAAGCTAGTGTGTAGCTTGGGTTTGCCAGTTGAAAAGATTTATTGTTGTGAATCAGGATGTATGTTGTATTGGGTGATGATGAACACCTTACATCTTGTACATTTTGTGGACATGATAGATACAAGCATCTGTTGCTCTCGTAAGATGAAATTGATCCCTTACAAGAAAATGTATTATTTTCCTTTGATTCCTAGATTGCAAAGATTGTATGCATCTCATGCTACAATTGCTGACATGAGATGGCATCACGAGTATACAAAAGAGGATGGTGTAATGTGTCATCCATTAGACTCTGTGGCTTGGAAACACTTCAATGACACTTATCCTTTTTTTGCTAATGAACCAAGAAATGTAAGATTGGAATTATGTACTGATGGTTTCCAAACATTTAGTTAGTCTGGGAGAAGATACTCATCATGGCCAGTGATTGTCACACCTTATAATTTACCTCCAGGAATGTGTATGAAAGAGCCTTATATGTTCTTAACAGTCATTGTTCCAGGGCCAAACAATCCGAAACATAAAATTGATGTTTATTTGCAGCCTCTAATAAAGGAATTGACTTTGTTGTAGGAGACAAAGCATTCGACATCTCAAAAAAGCAAAACTTTCAACTAAAGGCAGTTTTGATGTGGACAATCAGTGACTTTCCAGCATATTCTATGTTATCAGGATGGAGTACTGCAGGTAAGTTTGCATGTCCCTATTGTATGGAGGAAACAAAATCTTTTAGATTGACCAATGGTAGGAAAACATCTTGGTTTGACTGTCATCCGATGTTTCTTGACCAACATCACCCATTTAGGAGAGATCGTAAGAACTTTCTTAAAAGCAAGATTGTCCAAAGATCACTTCCGCCCTATAGAACAGGAGAGGAAATATTGAATCAAATTTGTGATTTGGATATAAGAAAAGTAATGGAGTTAGATGCAGAACAAGTCAATCGAAAAGTATGTAAGTCTTGCGGATGAAAAAAGAGAAGCATCTTTTGGAATTTGCCTTATTGGAGTTCTAACATGATTCGACATAATCTTGATGTCATGCATATTGAAAAAAATGTCTTTGATAATGTGTTTAACACCGTTCTTAGTTTTGATGACAAAACCAAAGACAATCCACAACCACGTCAAGATACTATAAAGTTTTGTAATCGACCTCAATTGGCAGATGATAGTAATGGAAAATATCCCAATGCTATATATACGATAGACAAGGAAGCAAGAGTTATCTTGTTTAATTGGGTGAAAGGCTAGTTTCCATATGGGTATGTTTCCAATTTGGGTAGATGTCCAGACAAAAATGCGAAAAGGATATATAGCATGAAAAGTCATGATTGTCACGTGTTCATGCAACGACTATTGCCTATTGCCTTTCGCGAACTACTTCCTAGTAATGTGTGGCAAGCACTTACAGAATTGAGCTTATTTTTCAAAGATCTTACTTCTACAATTCTACGAGTTGATGACATGGAGAGATTAGAGAGAGACATCCCACAAATCTTGTGCAAGTTAGAACGTATATTTCCTCCCGGATTCTTTGACTCAATGGAACATCTTCCTGTACACCTTCCATATGAAGCAAGGATAGTTGGACCTGTACAATATCGATGGATTACCCTTTTCGAAAGGTAAATGTAAAGCTTTATATAATATTAGGTATCTAGAAACTCTTAAAAGGATGATTGGAAATAAAGCTAGTGTTGAGGGTTCCATTTGTGAAGCGTACTTGATGACAGAGTCAACACAACTGTTTTCTCATTATTTTGAACCTCATGACATGACACGTAATCATAACGTGGACCGTAATAATGATGGTGGGGATAAAGAAGATATTGAAGAAAATTTATCAATATTCTCCCATCCAGGTCGACTATGGGGAGAAGCAAATAAAAGGGATTTATCCCTCGAAGAAATAAAGGCTGCCCAAACTTATATCTTACTAAATTGTGAGGAGGTTGAGCCGTTTGTGAGGTAACAAAAGTTAATTTTCTTTTCTTAATAATATAAAATATCCTTAAATTACGACTTTTCAATTGAATTTATTTTGTTGTAATGAAGTATGTTCAAGCAACGTTTGCAAGAAGAATTTCCGAATCTATCTCAGGGTCAAATAGACGAGAGTCTTGAAGAAAATTTCCCTATATGGTTCAAGGAATTCGTGAGTATTGTGAAATTATATTTTATATAGTAACATACTTAAATTTAGTTTTAAAATTTACCAAGTCTTACATTTTTTGAAAAATAGGTCCAATGTAATCCCATTGAGAATGAATTCTTGCGTAGTCTTGCTCGTGGACCATTAATAGATGCTACATGTTATTTTGTGTATTTCGTGAATGGATACAAATTTCACACAGAATGTCATGGTAGCATAAGATCAACAATGAATAGTGGAGTTTGTATCTCGGATTCAAAATTTGGTGATTACTATGGACGGATAAAAGAGATAATACAAGTGGAATACCGTGAATCACCTTTAAAGCAAACTGTATTATTCAAATGTGAATGGTTTGACCCAACTATGGATGTTGGTGTTAAAAGGCACAGTCAATACAAATTGGTTGATATTAACCATCGTCGTCGATATAAAAAATATGAACCTTTTATTCTTGCAATGCAAGCAACACAATGTGTTATGTACCTTATCCTATCAAGAAAAAGGAAAATGATGATTGGGTAGCTGTGTTGAAGGTGAAACCTCAAAATTTTATCGAATTGGCTAATAAGGAAGTGACAATAGTTTCAGAAGTAAATGTTCCATTTCAAGTTGAAGAAGTTGAAGTCCATGAGATAGATATGACGATTTCCGTTGATGAGCTTCTACTCTTAAATAATCCAAATGGAGATTTAATTGAAATGGATGATCCCATTGATGATGGACTTTTGCAAGAGAATCATGTAATCCACATAGTATCCACGGAAGAAGAGTATGAAACTGATGAGGATGAGTATGAGTATGAGGATGAGGAAGAGGACGAGGAAGATGAAGAGGAAGAAAAAGTGTTTGAAGAAGACAATGACTAGTGCTTGATCATCTGCTATTGTATTTTCACTATATTTTGTTTGTTTTTTTATTTTTAATCGAGGATAATCTGCTGTAGTTTCTGCTTTTCAGTTTGGGAGACTTATTGTAATGTAATTTTTTTTATCATTTCTTTGAATTGAATGACATTACTTGACAGTGATTGTGACCATCAATTTCTGGAGCCTTATCAGAAGCACATGATAGATTTCATATCAACAAGCTCTTACAAAAACAATATTCATATTTCATCTTTGTTCCAAATTATCTAACAACAATGTTTTTTTTTTGTTTATAGGTATGGCTGGAGGCAGAGGTCGTGGAAAATCCTCAGGTAAGAATAATTTTGCTATTCGTGTAAACATGCCAACTATTCCCAAGCCCACTATAGTTTCTCCTCAACAAGGTGGTACGCCGATCAATATTGAAACGTCAACTCAAAATACTAGCACAACCATCTCCGAGACACCTCTAGCTACACTAAATGACACTAACCTAATAGGTCAAGGTCTTTCTACCCATAGCAATGTTCCAACAGGTCATACAAATACAGTTGTTGAAGGCAAATCCAACAGTAGCCATCCAAGGACCCTTGTCTTTCTAACTTCTGCAGGGTTAGTCCATTCTTTTAATCTTATTCCTACTTGTTGTGTTGATGACACTTGTTGTCTTTAAATTTCGATTTATGATAGCCCTCGTAATAACCTCTTCTAATTTATACAAACTGGAACCTTCTCAAATATGCTCTAGTTTCATATCCAAATCTTTCAAAAGTGAGGTTGATACCAATGGAAACAATTGGAAAGGTGTTTAAAATGATGTAAGAAATGGTTATTTTGGAGAATTTAAGGTATAAGTTTTCATCGTAAGTGATTTTAGCAAGTATATTCACATATATAGATAGGACATTAATGTACTACTTTCAAAACTTGTTTCAGAAAAAGTTCTGCAGGGATGTTTCCATTAGTGAAAATGAAGTAAAAACACAATGGATGGTTAAGGTAGCATTGAACTATAGGAATTTCATTTCTAAAATTAAAAAAAAGGAGGAGTTACGCCAGGTTACGTACCAGAAGATGTATAGGAAAGATGGATGGAGCATTGGGGAAGTGCAAAGTCTATTAGGAAATCAGAAATTAATTCGCAAATCCGTTGTGGCAGTCGTGAAACTGCTGTTGGGACTCACACTGGTGGCTCTATTTCTATCGGAGAACATCACAAGAAAGTTGTGAGTATATATATATTCTACAAACTCTATAACGAACATCTTCTCTTATATGACGTATATAACGTGATTTATTTTGTATAGGCTATTGAAAAAAGGTCGAGATCCCACGCCAAGTGAGTTACATCTGCATGTTCATACACATGGACATGATGGAAAAACATTTGTTGGTGGCGTTCTCGAGATATCCATGTAAGTCTTAAACTTGGAGGTGTTTTGGGTTTTTTCTACTACAATTTATGGTGCATTTTTTTACTGTCTAAAGTGTATTTGTTGCTTCTATTTGGTACAATTTTAATGATGTTTTGAGACGTTGCAATGCAATTCTAGTATCATTTTAGAAAGAAACTACTGCCACTGTTTTGAGGCTTTTCTGGTGCAATTTTTTACTATTTTTTGGTGTGATTGTATTGTTGTTTTATAGTGACTCTAGCTTACAAAAGTGTCATTGTCTATGTGGTATTGTAATAAGAGATAACTCTCTTGACATGATCTTCTCTTGGGGTGGATGTTGTTAGCAATTACTTGGCTACACATTATTTATTACCACAGACACAACAACTGCAACACTAAATAGAGGTATTGATAAGTCCTCTTAGAGGGTATGCCAAATTCTAGACAAATGGACTACACATCTATGAATTTCATTCTAGTCAACTTGTGAAGTTTTTTATTTCTATCAGTTTGCTCAGTTTCACAGGGATATCTCATCCTGCACTCAAATATACTACTTTATCTTTGTAAAGAGCAGCTTGTATATTTTAAAGGATCATATGGAATAGTACCAAACTTAACTGAAAGGGAGATCTTTATTCTTAGTGTCTGTACTGAGCATGACTTTGTCTATTTTTTGCATTTTTCTTCAAAATTTGGTTTGTTCCATATCATTATTGCTTTCTCATTTTCTCTACTTATTATAGGAAAAATATAAAGAAATATTAAAGGAAAAAACATTGTCTGAAACTGATATTGATCAATTTGAAGCATATTACAAAGCTGGGGAGGAGAAAAGAAAAGAAGAATATACGGTCTTGGATCTGAAGCAAAAAATTACTATAGGCAAAAACTTTGTGGGTCATCATCATTACCTCATCCATTTTCTCAATCAACATCGACAATAAATATGGACGAGTTTGTAAAGAAAATGATGCCTGCACTAACTAGTCGTCTTTTTCATATTATTGTTGAGCAGGTGAAAGCATCGATTACTCCATCCGGCAATCCATCGTTTGCGGCGCCCATGCCTCCTGCTAATAATGTGGACGAGGTTGATACCTCTATTTCAAGTTAATACCTCCACAACTTTAGTTTTTGATAATGTCATACTTTTTGGAAACTAGAAATTGCGCGTAGTAATATTTTGATTAACATGGGTTTATTTAATAGTACTTGATAATTTTTTTTGTATATTTTAACCCTATTTATATATTATGAATCGTCTATGGGTATTATATTATATGAATGTTTGTTAATTTTGTTAATTAGCATCAAATTTAGCTACTATTTGGTCGTTGCTGTAAAAAGAATGTTGGCGATGGATCAACGACGAATTATTAAAGGCCTAATATATTGTCACAAAATATGTTGCGACGGAAATTTTGTTGCAAACTCTCTCAGATAATTTCTTTTCTCTTAGTAGACAAAGGAACCAACTCTCACGGCAGAAAAATGTAGGATGGTTTTTTCTTCATTTCTTATTCTTAGAATGTAACTAAAATAGGTTTATCGGAACTTTTTCTTCCATTTTATAAAAAAAGAATTCACTTTTACCAAAAAATCTACACTGGTGGGCCCCCTACCATATGTAAAAAGGAATAAATTCAAGTCAAAGAATTTCTTCTGTTTTTGAAGTAGAAGAATTCTTCCTTTTTGTATCAAAATTTAAATGTTAGTCGAAATTGCATCTGCAATTTGAAAAATTAGATAGAGCAATCCAATATTGTGTCATACTGGATTGCTTTGATGAATATGACATTTGTATAGATTATATTATTTTCCGTTTTTATATAATGTCACACATCAATGAACAATTTGAAGGATAAACCCACATGGAAAGTAGGGTATGAGGTAGAGTGACTATTAAAAGCTAGGGCAAAGGATAACATAGCTTATTAAATGATAAAGTAAAGACTAAAAAGAGAAAAAGAGGTCACGATGCGTTCACCCCAAATCGATTGTTATACAAAATGAGACTTTTCGTTATTAGTGAACGATGAATTTAATTACAACACAATAAAATTTAAGTAAAATTTGAATCAAACATTGTTTCTAGACTAACGATAATACAATCGGTAACAACCATCCAAACAAGTTGCTAGTAATTAACATCAACAAAGTGTCATCTAAATATGACCTTTGTTTGCTGAGTGCAATTTTGTTTGTTTTGATGAGGTAACAAGAATTTCAATAAATATTATTGAGTTTTCCTGAATTCCAGTTTCTGCATCCATTGAAGGATGGATTGTTTTAGTTACCGGGGTTAATGAAGAGACACAAGAAGATGATCTTCATATATAATGATTTCGGTGAGTTTGGAGAAATCAAGAATTTGCATTTGAATCGGATCGTCAGACTGGATTTGTCAAGGTAATCCATTTCTCTTCTTTTTCAGACTGTCGAGTACTATTATGTTGCTTGTTGTACAATTCTATCATGGGATAAGATGCTGACTGTGGTGGGACTATATGAATAAATGGTCAATAGTGAACACTAGCTGTTGCAAGCATTTATTTTAGGATTATTACATTTTCATCAGTTACTATTCAATGAACTGCAATATAGTAACAAGAATAGAGCAATCCTTGTTAATAACTTAGCTAGTTTAAATAATTTTGAAGTGCTTTCTGTAGCACTCACACATGGATGGTTCTCATTTCTACATATGTTGGATATTTGACCTTTGAGTCATCCACTATTGACTTGAAACTTATGTATGAATGGAGCCATGAATATGTCCCATGTTGGAACACAATCCAAAGATTCACTTATCATAAGTCATTTTTGTCTTTAGAATGCAATTATTCAGGGTCATCAAACCTCTAGATAGGATAACTCTTCATGTGTGTGTCCTTCCTTATTGGAGGGAGACATCTTACTTTTTGCAGTTACGGTTTGTGGTTTGCATTTTCATTAGCTTGGAGCAGGTCCTTTCTATTCTGTTACATGAAGTGAACTGTTTGTGTAGGAATATGCATTCATAGAATATGAGAGTTTTGAAGAAGCACAAAGAGCTCTAAGTAAGAAGGATGGAACTGAGGTTCTCACACAGACTATACATGTTGATTGGGCATTCAGCAGGGGTCCTTTCAAGAGGAGTAATGCTAGGAGGAGGTATGTCCATGCTATTGTGTTATTGTTACATGTGGTTTATAGGAAATGAAGCACAAAATCTGAAGAAATGATGCCTGATTCTATGAAAATATCTCAAAAAAAAAAACACTACCTTTTCATTTTGATCATTTTTTTTTTGAATGAAGTTAAGTAGGTTTTGCCGGTCGTACCTTGTATCTATTTCTTTTGATTTTTAAGTATGCCGTTATTTGGGTTTTTTAGAGTACTGGCGGTATGATTCTCTTTGATGGTATTAAGGTGTAACGACTGAGACGTCTTCCTTTTTCTTCTTGGCACCACCAATGAAATCTGATTGTATTGCCTTACTCGTGGCTTGCCATGCGACCATAGATTGAATCTTTCCAGTTTTGATGTCTTCTTCTATAAAGTCTCCCATTCTGGACCACCTCTGCAAATTTCTGGCTCATCATCTTGTTGAAATAAATACCTTCTTAAGATTGGATGAAGTACTTGAAGAGTTGGACCCTGGAGGCCTCATTACTCCAGCGATGTGCATATTTTTAAAATGACTCGGGCTCTTTTGTATGTTCGCTAATGAGAATCTGTTTCGGGGTAATTTTGATATTGAACCTAAAGAAAATCATGAAATCCTCGTCCATTTCTTGTCTGTCACGTCATCATTTGCGTGAGGATCCTGACGACTGTACCAAATTAGAGCTTCTTCCAGAAGATTTCGGAAGAACAACTTTCCTTAACTTCTCGTTCCTCCATATACACTGACTAGCTTGTAGCAATAGGCTCTCTGATGTGTATGAGGATCACACATTCTGTCAAATCTGTCGATGGGTACATAAGTCATCATTGTCCAGGCTCTCGTTTCTCGTGGTGACCTGCAAGTTTTTAAGTGCCTTTTCTCGTATTGTGGAGTTGATTGGCTATCAATTCTTCTTCTTTCAATTTGGCATCCTTCTCTGTTTTTTCCGTACTGATCCACCTTGTATAGGAGGACTCTGACCATAGTCGATGTCGTGAACTTGTGAGCTTAAACTGCATATAGGGGTGGCCCATGTAGCTGTTAGGAAGTGGCGATATGTGCCCCGAGTATGTGCTGCATCATTGGGCAAGCAGGCATCATAACAACCTGAGTTCGTAGTGAAAGGTTATGTGTATTTTTTACCGCAGGGGAGGAGCAGATGGGAGTTATTCATAAGATGGGCCATATGGAGTTTGTCTGGGTAGGTTTGGCAAGTTGGTGGGAGTGACCAGAGGTAGGCCATAATTCGCAAGCCCGCAAGGGGAATGAAAAGGGGATGTGTATGTGAGGGTAAATGTTCAGGAACATGTGATTTCAAGGAAGGAAAACGAAGTGGGTGCGTAAAGGTGGTTACAGTGTGTTTGGTTCCGGCACTTGTTGTGGCTCTTCCCTCAATATCTCTGGTTCTTGCTCCAAATGAGCTATTTGGTGGTTGTTTTGTGTATCTGGCCTTTTTTGTGAACCATCTATATTTTCCGCAGGTACTAGGAGGGTTTGTAGCAGTGTTCGACCCATGATTCATTGGATTCAGTCATCTTTCTCTTGGACCTTAGGTTGTACCATAACTTAGTCTGTTTGAGGATCAAGACAAATCAACCTCTGATTCAGGGGACAAAAATAATTGCAAAAAATATCAAAAGGTGAAGAGTTAGGTTTGATGAAGTAATCAAGTGTCTATTCAATTAGCATGTTGGGTTAAGCATACAAGCAATAATGCCAAGAAAAAATAATTTGGAACAGGTTACGTCTTCACCTTGATCCAGCGTATTGTCGACTTTAGGTTTTCTATATGAAGCCTAGTTTTCTATCCATGCAGAAGGGCTTTCTCCCTTCTTATCACACGATTTGCTCTGTGTTATTTGTAGTTTTGATTATTTGACAAACTCATGGACCTTATGAAGGAATCTGGTTCTTGGCTCAATATATTTTTTGGCTGCCAGCTGGAGAAAGTACAAAAAGTTGGTGCACAATCTCCAACAGTGGCAAAAGTGGAAGACGCGCCAGAATCCTCAGCCAATGGGATTGTTTTATGTTTTGTGACCTTTATACATAAACAAAACATCCCCATATTCACAATTAGTTATTGGCAACTTGAAAAAGCACATTCAAGAACTTTTGCAAAGGCCTAGAAAATCAAGGAGAAGAAATATTCAACAACAACAGAAGCTCAAGTGAACATTGTGTAGTTGTTTGGGAATACTTTCTTTCGATCTTACATTGTAAACTGATCCTAAAATTATGAAGGAATCAGTGTGGTTTGATCTGAAATTCTAAGTAAGTTAGTTGAACTAATTTAGTGGGCAACCTTTGTGTTGCTTAGAAAATTCTAAATCATTAGTAGGTTAGTGGTTTAGTGGGCAGTCTGTGAGATTGCTTAGAAAATTCTAAGTTGTCTAGAGTGATAGATTTAGTGGGTAGAGTAACATCTACTCAGGCTCATCAATCAATAGAGTTATTACTTATTGGTGAGATTAAAAACTTTTTCTCACATTTTGTGTAACCGATTTTCTTTTGCTTGTGAAGATTAGTGAAACGGTTGTGAAAATTCTGTTAGACAGGTCGTGGTTTTACTCCCTTGAGCAAGGAGGTTTCCACGTAAAACTCCTCTGTTGTTAAACTGCATTTACTTTCTGCTATATCCTTATTTGTGTGTCAAGGGACCTGGTCCATTGACTGATAGTGGACGCACATATTCTAATAAATGGTATCAGAGCGGATACTCTCTATGTGGTTAATACCAAGAGAGTGATTCATGTTCTAGAATGACTTCTCCACTCAATCTGGAAAAGGATCAGTCTTCGATTCGACCTCCTCGGTTCAATGGTCAGTTTATAGCTGGTGGAAAGTTAGAAGGCATGATTCCTTATGGCTGAAGATAGTGAAATGTGGGATATTGTCTCAGATGGACCGTTTGTTCCTATGATTAAAGAAAAAGATGGTGAAATCAATACACTTGTTCCAAAGCCTAGACGCAAATACGATGAAGCTGACAGGAAGAAGATTGAAAAGTGCTGCAAAACAAAGAAGTTTCTTGTCTGTGGTATAGGACCTGATGAGTTCAATCGTGTCTCATCTTGAGAATTCACAAAGGAGATCTGGGATTGCTTAAAAACAGCCCATGAAGGAACTGAACAAGTGAAAAAGTCAAAGATTGATATGCTTACCTCTCAGTATGAAAATTTCAAAAGAAGGTGAAACTATTCATGAGATGTTCACAAAACTGTCATCAATCACAAATGAGTTGAGATGTCTTGGAGAACCTATCAGTATGAGCAAGCAGGTCAGCAAAGTGCTTCGAATTCTTCCCAAGTCTTGGGAAAGTAAGGTAGATGTCATCACTGAAGCTAAGGATTTGAAAGTGTTAACAATGGATGCTCTCATTGGAAATCTAAAGACCCATGAAATGAACCTAAGTTATGCTCAGTTAAAAAAAGAAGCCAAGAAGGATAAGTCTTTAATGCTGAAACACAAATCTAAAGAAGGCTCCAGTGAAGATGATGATATGACTTACCTTATCAAAAGGTTTCAGAAGATTATGAGAAAAAACAAGGGATTCAGAAAGGAAGCAAATGTTCTTTGAACTGCAACTCCAAATGATACTTGTCACAAATGTGGAAAGACTGGACATTTTATAAAAGATTGTCCATCACTCAAAGCTAAAAACAATGAATACCAAAGACCAAGAGGCGAGAAAGAAAAACGCAGGGACATGGTACTTGATAAAAGTGATCGAAAAGTTGCAGCTGATTATGTGGTCAAGAAACCTCTTGATGCATGGGTAGATTCTTCAAGTGTTTCAGAATAATTTGATGAACCTAATGATGCATCAATAGTGGTGGTTCATGATGAGGATAATATATTCAATGAAATGTTTACTTTCATGGCTCAGTAAGATGATGAAGATGCTGAGGATATGGTAACACTTCTTGACATCAACCAAAATCTGAATACTTATTGAACCAATCTTCTTTGAGGTGGATTCTTTCACATTATCTATTATGGTCTAGGCAATAGTATTCTTTGGGGAACCTCTACTTGAGTTCCCTATTACTAGTTAATTCCGTCCGCCATACATTTATTCAAAAAAATAAAATTAGCGATAAATAAATTTTATAGTTTGTAGAGTTTAACTGAGATAAAACAGAATTAAAAGGGCTAGGAGCTCTGATCGATGATGAAACTAAAGCTTCACACGGGTCGTCTTCATTTGTAAGACTTTGATGGTTCATGTCATTCATGTAGTCTTGGGTCTTTCATTCGGGTGGAATGAGTTCTAGTTTTTCATATTCCCTTATCTTCTTAAGTCTACTCTCTCATGCTTTTTTGGGACCAAGTAAAGGGCTATTTTTATTTACCAGCGTATTGATCCTATTTCGGAATGAAAAATGAAAAAATTTATCATTAACTTTCGTATGAGATTGGGTCAACAACCCTCCATTGGCATACTTTACAGAGAAAGACTCCTAGAGAATTAGCATCTAAATTACTAAAAACAATTGTAACTATGAACAATTTAAAGACAATATCAATCTTTTTTAAGTGTTATTTTAATTGTCGTTTTGATTCTTTTCATGCTCATTTAGTAACATGCAGAAGGTATAATTTACATCTTCTTGCTCTTGAATACTATGTCATTAATGGTATTGTTGGAAACAATTAATTTTTCTCTTTAAACCCCATTTAATTAACTTTCACTCATTTCTTTTTTAGTTCTAAGAAGAACGTTTCTTTCCTTTTTAGTCATCTTTTAATTTTAATTTTTCATATAATATATTTAACATATTTTTAATTTAAAATTATAAAATTCAAAATCGAAGCACGGTATGTGTGGTTGGTGGCAGACCAGTCGAAGAGTAGGACAATTAGATAATCCAAGGGAGTCCAATTTCCCTTCGTAGTCTTCGATTTAATTACTAATCATTATCATTTCGACCATCTCCAACCCACCTCTATTTTACTCTCTATTCTCTATATTTGGAGAGTAAAATAGAGAATGAACACTTCAATCCATCTCTATGTTACTCTATTCTTCAAATATAGAGAGGTGAATAGTAGTTTTCCAAATTTGGAGAACTACTATTCACACTTTCTATTTTACTTTTTGACTATTTTATTATTATTTCTATTACTTACTAATCAACATATTATTTTACATATAATGACATTAATTAAATATCTAATATTCATATTTTTTTAAAATAGAATATAATATTTTAAAAAAAATATTTTATTTAATATATAGTACTTTCATCCCAAATTAATAGTATTTTAATTTTTTCTATTTTTCATCAATGATATAATTTGATTTTATTATTAATTTTCACTATAAAGAATAAACACAATCAAAATGAGAAGATGGAAATTTTAATTTAAAAATAAAATACATAATATGATAATTTAAATACAACATAGTAATACAATACCTAACATTATAATTTAAATACAACATAGTAATACAATACCTAACATTATAATTTAAATACAACATGGTAATACAATACATAACAAAATAATCAATTCGGAACGAAGGAAGGATCATGCCGAAAAGATGTTGAACGTACATTCCGAGTTTTACAATCACGTTTTGCAATTATTATAAGACTGTCACATTTTTTAGGAAATGAATTGCTACATGAATAATAACTACATGTATTATACTGCACAACATGATAATTGAGAGTGAACATAATCTTAATGCAGCAATTCAGATGTCGTTGAGGTTCCAACTCCAACGACGAAAATGGTGATAGATGAAAATCTCTAATATGAACAATTTTTAGCTATACGTAAAAAAAATTAAGGACGATAATGCTCATTTTGAACTCCGAATGCATTAATAGAAGCAACGTAATAATTTTAAAAATTGAGTGCTTATGTAATTGTATTTCAATCTTATTAGAATTCGTCCATTAATTTGTATATTATAACATATTTTCTTGAAATTATGTTGTATAAAAATTTATAATAAAATATCATTTTATATTAAATAAAAATATTAAAAAAATAAAATGTTATACCACATGAAAATTATAAAACGTATTTATTTGAAAAAGAAATAAGGGATTTATGTTATGAAATAAGAAAATAAGAATGAAATAGAAATAATAATATAATATTGAGGAGAGAGAAAAAGATACTTTTTTAGAGAGTAAAATATAGAAGGGAGAAGGGACGTATTTACCCCTGACTTTAATAAATGGTACATATATACCCTCTGTTATACTTTGCGTCCATATAAGCCCCTGCAGTCTAATTATAGGTACATATATACCCCTCTCACTAATCCCTCTCACTAACGGACCCCCAATTTTTTACACGTGTCTTAATCCTATTGAACCACCCGCTTGACCCTTTTTTTTAACCCATAACCCAACTATCCGCCCCATAACCCAATACCCACCCAATTTCCTCTAAAAGGAATTTATATGACCTAAAATGGAGTTGTCTAAGGTGAATTGAAGAGGATTTACACCTTGTAGAATTTTTTATGGTTCAAAATAAATGGTTTTTTTCTTTTTAAAGATGTATTAATTAAAATATTTATTTCATCGGTGGTGGTGAAGGAGATCTCGAAAAGAGTGGTGGCTTTGGTGGTGGTGGAGAAAATCAAATTGATTTGGGTAAAAGAAATGGGTTATATTATTAAGTGGGTCGAGTCAGGTTAAAATTGGATAATTTAAGTAAAAATTGGTAATTTTAATTGATTTGGAGAAAGGAGGGGTATATGTGTTAAGTTTATTGACGGTAGAGGCAAAATCAACCAATAAAACAAAGTTGAGGGGTAATTTTGACCCTTTTCCCTAACATAAATCTCACATTTACTCAAATTAATAATTAATTCAATTTAAGATGGCTGAATTTCAAATTTTAACCATGCTTCTTTTCTGCTTCTTTTATTATCATCATTATCGTCGTTGTGTTACGTTTCTTCATCTTATAAAGGAACATAATAGGATAAAATTATTTCACACTGTACAAGTTTTTACTTTCCAAAAAAAAAAACACTACCATATGTTTCAATTTTTGCATTTTATCTTTCTATTTTTTAACCAAAAAGAAAATATTTTACTTTTATAATTGATAACTCTTTGATTTTATCATCCCCGATAACATATTTAGGATCACAAAATTAACGTTTGATCACGTGAGGTACTAAAGCAGTTATACTCTCTTTTCCTGTTTATATGTCATTCTTACTAAAAATAGATAACTCTTAATATAGTACTTGTAACTTCACAAAATCAATATATAAATAACATTATTCTTTTAATTTTACTCTTGAGAATTATTAGCCCTGAAAATATGAATATGACCAACACAGAAAATCTAAATGAGTAATTTATGTTCATTGATCAGTTTAATTAATCGATTTTAGATGACTTTGATTTTTTATTTTTTTGATCGTGTGTAGAAATAATAAATGTGGAATCATCTACTTATGGCTGCCAAATGTTTAGTCGAACATTTAGAGGTAGTTGTCTTGGTCGATAACAAGAGTGTGAAGATCAATGCACTAATTTTGAGCATACTCTTCATGGACAATGTCATTTTGAATATTTATGGGGTTATCTTTGTTTTTGCTATGTTTGCTAAATGAACAAATTAATTTTGTATTTACTCGTTCGATAAAAAATAAAGATAACCACTTTATTGTTTTGATTTTTTGTTGAAACTAGACAGAGATAGCCTGTGCTTGCACAAGCGTAATGTTGTTAAATGCGCGCACGATCACATTGGCAATCTACATAGATATTATATATATGATTGAAAATCGTTTGTGGCTGCATTATTTACATTAGATATTTACATCCTGTACTATTTACATTGTGTTGTATTTTTGTTATTTTTCGGTATTAGTCAGCTTCTGGCAATAAGTACCTGTGGAAGAATAGGGAAAATGGCTTTAGGTCCAAAAGGAAAGATTTAGTTATATATACATCTTAATTATCACAATTTTTATCTGTTCCATAAAAGTTACATTTGTATGTGTTATATTCTAGGTGTTTTGATGATCCTCACAAATGCGAGGACCTGGTTCCTGGCAGAGTGCTCTTGTCCAGATACAAATGGGGTACAGTCATAAAAGTTGTCATGTCAGGTGGTAGGTGAAAAGTGCAGTATCCTATACCAATAAGAAGAGCGGACGAGATTGTATGTTTCAGTATTTCGCAAATGCAGGGACCTGGTACCAGGCAGAGTTTCTTCCATCAGATACATAATTGGTTACAACTGTAAAGCTGTCACGTCAGAGGTTGGTAAGGCGTCAGTGTACTACACCAATCAGAATGGAGGAAGGTGTTTGTCCAACGGATAATAACTCTTTATTTTTGATACTTTTAGCATGACAAACACCATATTATATTCATTCATGCAAAGAAGGAAGTCAGCCAGCAAGCCTTTTCAAGAACTCATATAGAAGTTTGCAAGGGACCTGGTTCCTGCAAGCAAGGGACCTGGTACCCACAAGACTGCGACGTGAAAAGGACGAAAAGAAAGTTGTCATCTCTAATGTGGTAGGTGCACAACTTTTCCAACAGCAGGCCTTCAGCCAATGGGATGAGTTCAACGAATTTGTGGGAATTTATATTATCTCTTTCCAACAAACACAAATTCAATACTTGGAAAATTAAACTTGGATTTTCTCTGAAAATTCACAAGCTTGAACAGAAGGCCATCTTCAAGGAAGAACATTGCTCAACTCAACAGAAGGACCTGATAGAGTAAAGAAGAATCTTTGTTGTATTTAGAGCTTTGTGTCTATGTACTTACATTGTGAATCTGTTCCTAATCTATAAAGGATTCAGATATTTGTTTTGGGTTTGAAAAAGTCTAAGTCAGTTAAGGCTAACTGATTTAGTGGGCAACATTGGTTTGTTGCTTAGTCAAATTCTAGGTAATCTAGAGTTAGGTGGTTTAGTAGGCGGTGTTTTATCCGCTTAGGCTCTTCAAGTAATAGGTAGATTACTTGATCGTGAGATTAATAACTTTTTCTCACATTGTTTGTAACCGGGTTTCGCTTTTGCTTGAGAAGATTAGTGAAGACGGTTTTAAATCCTGTGCAACAGGTCGTGGTTTTACTCCCTTGAGCAAGGAGGTTTCCACGTAAACTGCTTGTGTTGTGTTCTTTATATTGTTTAATCTTCTGCACTGTTCTTGCTGTGTCAAGGGACCTGGTCCGTTGACTGGTAGTGGTCGCACACATTCCAACTAGTGGTATCAGAGCGGGTGCTCTCTATCTGATTAACACCAAGAGAGAAGTTCCTGCGAGAAATGGCGTCACTACTGAATAAACAAAGAAATATGTCTCCCACAAGACCTCCTCTTTTTGATGATAAGCTCTACAAATATTGGAAGATTCGGATGAGAGACTATCTCATGGCTGAGGACAGTGAAGTATGGGACGTCATATGTAAAGGTCCTTATGTGCCAACTATGGAGGTTAAAGATAGAGTGGTCACAAGAGTCATTCCCAAAACTAGACAACAATATAATGACTCTGACAAGCAACTAGTTCCAAAAAATTACAAAGCCAAGAAGTTGCTTATGTGTGGCATTGGAATGAAAGATTATGATTTGATCGCTTCATGTAAATCAGCCAAAGAAATTTGGGATCTCTTGAGAAATACCTTTGAAGGTACTGAGGAAACAAGGAAATCTAAGCTAGATTTCTTTACTGCTCAGTTTGAAGGTTTCACTGTGGAGGAAGGTGAACCAGTTCATGAAATTCAGACAAGATTCTCCACTATAACCAATGAGCTCATGTTTCTTGATGAACCTATCCCGGTGTGCAAACATGTCTCTAAGATACTGGAAACTCTTCCCAGATCTTGGATAAATGAATGTGTGTTAGCTGAGGAGACAAAGGGGCCTGAAGAGGCGACTCCAAATACACTATTTGAGCTTCTTCAAGCTCATGAGTTGCATAAAAAAAGGGAGTGTCTCATTCTGAAGGAAAAATACAAAAGGACTGATATGATTGATGAGACTGATCAGAATAAAGAAAATTATGTCAAGAGTGTAGAAGATAAAGACAATGAGGGGGACCATGTCCATCCCAAGATAAGCAGAAGAGAAGTCTTCTTCAGGACATTAAAAAGGGATATGGCTGCATGGAAAAAAACCTCAAGTGATTCAGATGATTCTGAACACACAGATAATGATTTCATGACAAAGTCAAACGAGGAATATGCTGATGAAAAGGTAACTCTATCTTATTTCAAGCAAAACTTGAATACCTTTTCTACTAGCAAGTTGAGAAAGCTAGCAGTTGTATTACTTGATTTGATAAGTGAGCTGACAAGTGAGAAGGATCCCATAAGGAACAGTCTAGATATCTCTCAAGATGGAAAAATTGCATTAGTTGCCCAAATATCTGATATTAAAAGTCAAATGCTTGTTTTAGAAGCTGAAAATCTAGAACTGAAGAAAAAGATGAAAGGGGTAACTAATAAAATTTTTAATTTGAAAGAATGAGGCAAGCAGCTTGCAGCTGGAGCTTGAGAATAAGTTGCACACTACTGAAATGAAGACCAAAATTGCATTAGAAAGAAATCTTGAGTTAGAGAGGGACCTGGTCTGTGTAAAAGAACTGAAAAAATCTCTCAAATGGACCAATTCCTCTAAGATTCTTACAAATCTGATTGGTCAATACAACAATAGTAGAAGAGGGTTAGGCTGTGACAAGATAAAATCCTCCTACAATCCTCGAAGCAAAAGTGTTTCTGATGCTGACAATCTGTTGTCTGAGAATTGTTGTCGAGATGGAAATCATAAGAAAGATTGTCCAATTTTGGAAAAATTTGAAGGAAGTTCGTCAAATTATTCCAAACAGCTGAAAAGAGCTAAAGAAAGACATGTGAAGTTTGTCCGATCTGAAAATAATCAAGAAAAGAAAGAAAGGGGACCTGGTCTTCATGCTAAATTTGTCAGATCCGACAGAAATGTGGAAACGGAGCGCAAGGGACCTGGTCCTCGCTATCGTTTTAGCAAGAACACTTTGCCCCCTTGGACATGAAGGTTTCTTGTCAAGCCTTTGACAGTTATTGGGAACTCTGTTTGAAGTGGGTTCCTAAGTCTAACAAGTAATTCTGGTGCAGAAGAGAGGAAGCAGTCAGCGTTTGTTTATAAATAGCAGTTGCTCAAAACACATGACTAAGAAGGTTACAAAACTTCCTCTCTCTCAAGACACTTCAAGGTGGAGGTGTCTCTTTTGGCGAATGGCAAGAAACGCTACACTATTGGTGTAGATTTGTGATGAATGAAATGAAGCTAAGCTCTTATCAGATAACTGTTTTGTCACAAACTTGCTCACTCTGGCGATGATTTTGATAGAAAAGAGATGCAAGAACATGTATATTGCTGATCTGTTTACTGCTCATTGTGATAGTCTCACTGAACTTAATGCTCAAGGTATGAATGTTGAGGTATGATTAAGGAGACGTGCTTATGAGTGTTGCTTTGCTGCACAAACCTATGTCAGGGGACCTGGTCCAGTCTGCATAAAATAATATTTGCAAATGACAAAGAAGATGATGCAGATAATGAACCTGATGACGAACCTGGTCCTCTAGACAGTGCTGAACAAAGATGATGCAGTTCAAACTGATAATGTGAATTTTGAAAGTGAGAATGAAGAAGCTAATCAAGCTCAGTTTGAAAGAAGCAAACTTTGATAGTCAATTCCCCAACAAGCTGATCGGTTGTCCAAGTTACTCCTAAACAATGTCTTCAAGAGAGGTAAAATTGTCAAAAACTCTTCTCTTTGAATTCAATATGCAAGGAACTGCTGATCATTCAGGTACATATTGATGATGGATGTCATCTTTGAGGCAATCTTTGAGGTGTTGTTTGAAGAGCTTATTTCTGTTTCACTCATTGAAAGTGAGTGTTGAAATAAGCATAATGGAAGAATTAAATTTCTTCTTAGAGCTACAGATTTAGCACACCATGAAAGGTACCCTCGGTTGTCCAGAAAAGCACATTAATGAGCTATTCAAATGGCGGAAAATTTTTAATTTAAGACAATGATAAAGAGGGATAATGTCATCATGAAGCTTTGTAAGAAGGAAGATCAAGTGGATGACATCTTCACTGAAGCTCTAAGCATGGACCAGTCGAATACTCTCATAGGAGCTTAGCTACAGAGAAAAAGATAGCACAACATTCAGGGGTCATTGATGTCTGATCAAAGAAAGAACCTGGTGCCAGTTCAAAGAAGCTGCTGAAAGAGTTTCATATTTTGGGTGTATAGACAATTCATACTTTCTTGGGCACTAACTAGAAGCTGGATGCTGATCAATCGGGTTCAAAAACTCTACTTATGTACAAAGGAAAATATTTTGAAGGCTGCTGAGAAAATCTTAAGTCATTTGAAGAAGATAGAGGACCTGGGGTTCTATTCTGACCATCGGGAGACTTTTTGATTTGTAGTACATGATGTTGCTGATTATGCTAAGTATCAAGCTGATAGATTGAGTACCTCAAGAGTGGATTATGTTATGCGCTGATCTTTCACTCATGTGGAATTAAAAGGCAAGCTTCAATTGCTCTTTCATCAACTGAGGTAATAAATGTAGCAAGTGCAGCCTGATGGTGTCAATGTTAGGTAGTGGAGCCTGATTAATTTTAGGTTTTCCTATTTATTCTCTATTTTAGGCTTTCCTATTTATTCTCTATTTTAGGTTTTCCTATTTATTCTCTGTAACCAAAAATACTCTGATTTATTAATATAAATATACCTCACCGCCGTGAAAGTTTACTTACGGGGTGTTACCACGAAATATTGGATTTTTCTCTTTCTCTCTTTATATCTCTCATCTCTTTCTCTTGAAAGTTCTTGTGTTCTTCATTCATCTAGTGTGTGTGCGTGAATTCAATCCTAACAACAGGTATCAGAGCTAAGGAGATTCAACACGATCACAGAAGATGGATAGTTCGAAGCTTGGAATCGAGAAGTTTGATGGATCCGATTTCAGTTTATGGAAGATGCAGATCGAAGATTATCTGTACCAGAAAGATCTTCACGAACCGTTGACCGGGGTGAAGCCGGAATCCATGACGCAAGAGAAGTGGAAACTCAAGGATCGCCAGGCTCTAGGGTTGATCCGGTTGACTTTGTCAAGAAACGTGGCGTTCAACATCGTGAAGGAGAAGACTACGTCCGGTCTGTTGAAGGCACTGTCAAACAGTATGAAAAACCATCGGCTATGAACAAGGTATATTTTGATGCGTAGATTGTTCAATTTACAGATGTCTGAGAATGGATCCGTTTCTGATCATATAAACGAGTTCAATATGATTGTGAGTCAACTCAATTCTGTGGATATTAATTTCGAAGATGAAATTAAGGCGTTGATTTTGATGTCATCTCTACCCGAGTCTTGGGATACTGTTGTTGCTGCAATTAGCAGTTCCCGTGGATCTGAGAAACTGAAGTTTGATGAAATCCGTGATGTTGTTCTTAGCGAAAGTATTCGCAAACGAGAAGTGGGAGATTCATCGGGCAGTGCTCTCAGCGTTGATCGAAGGGGGAGAAGTAAGACGAAAGGCCAAAATCAACATGGTCGATCAAAATCAAAAAGTTGAGGAAAATCCCGGAACAGATCAAACGTGACTTGTTGGAACTGTGGAGAAAAAGGGCACTTTCAGACGAACTGTACAAAGCCAAAGAAGAAACAGAATCAGAAATTTGGAGATGACAATGATTCTGTAAATTCAGCAGAGGACATTGGGGATGCTCTAATCCTTAGTGTGAACAGCCCGGTTGAATCATGGATTTTGGATTCTGGTGCATCTTTCCATTCGTCTCCAAGCAAGGAGTTGTTCCAAAATTTCAAATCTGGAAATTTTGGAAAAGTATATCTTGCTGACAATAAAGCCTTAGAGATTGAAGGAAAGGGGGATGTTTGCATAAAGACCACCTCGGGAAACCAGTGGACATTGGAGGATGTCAGATATATTCCTGGGATCAAGAAAAATCTGATCTCTGTTGGTCAGTTGGATAGCACGGGATATGCAGCAGAGTTTGGGAAAGGTTCGTGGAAGATCGTGAAAGGTGCTATGGTAGTAGCTCGTGGCACCAAATCTGGAACCTTGTACACCACTGCAGGGTGTATAAACATGGCCGCTGTTGCTGAAGGTGCTTCCGGTTCATGTCTGTGGCACAACAGACTTGGACACATGAGTACTAAAGGAATGAAGATGCTGGTTGCAAAAGGAGCATTAGAGGGTCTGAAGTCTGTTGATATGGGTCTTTGCGAGAGCTGTGTTATGGGCAAACAGAAAAGAGTAAGCTTCACAAAGACTCCTAGAGAGCCAAAGAAAGTGCGGTTGGAAATGGTCCATACAGATGTTTGGGGACCATCTCCAGTATCATCACTTGGAGGATCCAGATTCTATGTTACCTTCATTGATGATTTCAACAGGAAGGTATGGGTTTACTTCTTGAAGCATAAGTCAGATGTGTTTGCAACTTTCAAGAAGTGGAAAGCTGAAGTTGAGAATCAGACCGGTTTGAAAGTCAAATGCCTAAGGTCTGACAATGGAGGAGAGTATGACAAATCAGAGTTCAAGGCATTCTGTGCAGCTGAGGGAATCAGATTGATGAGAACAGTTCCTGGTAAGGCGAGGCAGAATGGAATTGCTGAGAGGATGAACAGAACATTGAATGAGCGTGCAAGGAGTATGAGGATACACTGTGGGCTGCCCAAAACACTTTGGGCGGATGCTGTGAGCACAGCTGCATACTTGATCAACAGGGGACCATCAGTTCCTTTAGGGTTCAAGATTCCAGAGGAGGTGTGGACAGGAAAAGAACTCAAGTACTCACACTTGAGGACTTTTGGTTGCACTGCTTATGTTCATGTTGATCCAGAAAAGAGAGACAAGCTTGATGCCAAGGCTGTGAAGTGTTACTTCATAGGCTATGGTTCTGATTTGTTTGGTTACAGGTTTTGGGATGACAAGAACAGAAAGATCCTGAGACATTGTGACGTGACATTTGATGAGTCTGTCCTGTACAAGGACAGAGAGCAGAAGGTTCTAGAGATTACAAAGCAAGTGGGAGTTGAGGTTGAGTTGGAGAAGAGTAACCCCAGAGATGTCGAAGCAGATACTCAACCAACTCCTACTGAAGAATCTGAAGTGGAGCAAGTTACACCTGAGCAGGTGTTAAGGAGATCATCCAGATCCATCAGGGCACCAGATAGGTATTCACCTTCATTACACTATCTATTGCTGACTGATGAGGGGGAACCAGAGTCTTTTGATGAGGCCCTACAGGTGGAGGATTCGATCAAGTGGGAGCAAGCCATGGATGATGAGATGAGGTCACTTGAGAAGAACGACACATGGGTGTTGACTGAGTTACCTGCAGGGAAGAGAGCTTTGCTGAACAAGTGGGTGTTCAGAATCAAGACTGAACCAGATGGCAAAAGAAGGTTCAAGGCTCGTTTAGTGGTTAAAGGATATTCACAAAGGAAAGGTATTGATTATGCTGAAATATTCTCTCCTGTTGTGAAGTTAACCTCTATTCGAATTCTGTTGAGTATTGTTGCATCGGAGAATTTGCATCTAGAGCAAATGGATGTAAAAACAGCGTTTTTACATGGAGATCTGGACAAAGAGATCTATATGCAGCAACCGGAAGGATTTGTGGTTCCAGGCAAGGAACACATGGTGTGCAAGCTCACCAGGAGCTTGTATGGACTAAAGCAAGCACCAAGGCAGTGGTACAAGAAGTTTGACTCCTTCATGACCAAGAGTGGATTCTGCAAAGCTGAAAAGGATCCTTGTTGTTACTTCAAGAAATACACTGATTCATATGTCTTTCTACTCTTGTATGTGGATGATATGTTGATTGCAGGATCTAGTATGAGGGAGATTAACAATCTGAAGACAAGGTTGTCTGCAGCGTTTGAGATGAAAGATTTGGGTCCAGCAAAGCAGATTTTGGGGATGAAGATTTCTCGGGATAGATCTACTGGCACTTTAAATCTATCTCAGGAGTTGTACATTGAGAAGGTGCTGAGCAGATTCAGGGTTAATGATGCTAAACCCAGGACTACTCCATTGGCAAATCACTTTAAATTGTTAAAGGAGCAGTCACCCAAGACTGCCGAGGAGCGTGATCACATGGCACTTGTTCCATATGCTTCAGCAGTTGGTAGTTTGATGTATGCTATGGTCTGCACTAGACCTGATATAGCACATGTAGTGGGAGTAGTTAGCAGGTACATGGCGAACCGTGGAAAAGAGCATTGGGAAGCTGTGAAGTGGCTTTTGAGATATCTGAGAGGTACATCCAGTACTTCACTTTGTTTTGGCAAAGGCAAGGTGACTCTACAGGGTTTTGTGGATGCTGATCTTGGTGGGGATGTTGACTCGAGCAAGAGTACATCCGGGTACATTTACACCATAGGTGGAACAGCAGTGAGTTGGATGTCCAGGCTTCAGAAGTGTGTTTCTCTTTCATCTACTGAAGCTGAGTATGTGGCAATAGCTGAAGCTAGGAAAGAGATGATATGGCTGGCAGATTATCTTGAGAAATTGGGCAAGAAGCAGAGTGAAAAGATTCTTTACTAGAGTGTCATACAGTTGGTAAAAAATCCAGTATATCATTCGAAGACAAAGCACATCAGAAGGCGATACCATTTCACTCGCAGGGCAGTGGAGGATGGTGATATGTGCTTGGAGAAGATAGAGGGTGCAAAGAACCCGGCAGACATGTTGACGAAATGTGTTGATGTTGGGAAACTGAGGTTATGTAAAACCTCGGTTGGTCTTCTGTAGTTGTTGCTACAGATGTTGCGGTGCGGTAAAGATGTTGATGATGAAGAGATTTTTTTTGAGAATGTATTTTTTTGGATGACTGAGTCAGTCTCCAAGTGGGAGAATTGTTAGGTAGTGGAGCCTGATTAATTTTAGGTTTTCCTATTTATTCTCTATTTTAGGCTTTCCTATTTATTCTCTGTAACCAAAAATACTCTGATTTATTAATATAAATATACCTCACCGCCGTGGAAGTTTACTTACGGGGTGTTACCACGAAATATTGGGTTTTTCTCTTTCTCTCTCTAGATCTCTCATCTCTTTCTCTTGAAAGTTCTTGTGTTCTTCATTCATCTAGTGTGTGTGCGTGAATTCGATCCTAACAGTCAACTCTTGTGGATCAGGAAACATCTTGAAGCTCATAAAAAATCTGGCTGAATTAATCAAGATGATGATGGAAATGCTAAAACCTTCTTGAATGGATCCTACCTGAAGCAATCAACTCTTTTAATGACTATGAAAAGGGAGAAGGTATCCTTGCTTTTCGGTTATGTATGTTTTAGCAAATTCAGTTTCATACCTTTTGTAGGTATACACACATGGAAAAGGGGATGAAGAAAAAAGGAGGTCAGGATAGATCTAGGCAATGACATTCAAACTACAGAGAGGGACCTGGTCTTTTCTCGAAGGTTAGCAATCTTAACACTGCAGTTTGAATTATGCATGAGAACCATTGAAATTGCCACATGTCTGTCCTTCAGGAATCTAACTGTTGTCTCATCTTTTGAGTGCCAAAATTATACCTTATTTTCTCTTTATTTATATTCCATATTTCTTTCTATTTCCCCAGAAAAATTGAGTTGTCTTCCAAATATCAAGGTGCTTCAAAATTTTCTTTTCTCTTCTTTTCAAACACACTTCAAATTGTCAACCCCTTGATTCTTGCTGGAGAATTCTTTAATGAAAATGTTTTAAGTGTGAAGAGGGATCTGGTCCTCCATGAAAAATGAAGAAGTGGAAAAGATGATGCTCAAAAAGGAGAAGTTGATATTCTAAGAGCTCAAAGTTTTCTGAAGAGGAAGGTGTAAAAAAAAAGGAAGAAAATCTTTTTGGTTCCTCAATTGTTGATCAATTCATCTCGGAGGCCTTGAGTTGTATTTGTTACCAATCTTTCTGTTATGAAAAACTCAGGCTGGTGTTGGAAGCTATGACAGTTGCTCGTGTTAACTGGAACACTGAAATGGGTTGTTTAAAAGTCCAGCTTCTGAAACAACACTATCAGAGGGACCAGGTGCCAACAAAAAAAAAAGAAAAAAAAATTATAAAAATTGGCAGCTTGAAGGTTAAACATACAGGTGGGCTGCACATCATGTTGTACGCTAATAGAACATTCTTGAAATCTTATGCTAGGGATATGCTCTACTAATTCTATTCTTTCAATCCATTGCCTCTAAATCATCCCTTCTCTTCCTACCTCTCTATGTCAGTCCTCATTTATCTCTTGGGCATTGTTCTGGTTTTCATCTGTAATCATACATGCAATGCTTTGATGACTGATCTTTTGTTTATGGATGTTAAATGTCTTGTTTCTACTGACTTGTCTCATTACTTTATGCCTTTTTGCTCATGCTCTGTGTTGTCCAAGTGGCCATGAATTTGCAAGAACTATATTTTCTGTCAACTTGGTTTACTCCTTTAACCCTTTTTTATGATGTCAAAAGAGGGAAAGTTGTTAAGGTAAGGTATGAGATCAATAGTGTTATAACTGCTTGAAGAAGACATGGTCACATCGATAGGAGGAATCAATGGTATCTACTTGAAGAGATATGGTCATGCTGATAGGGGGAATAAATGCTTGCTACCTGACGAGGACCTGGTCCTGTCGATAGGGGGAAGAAGATGTTTGTCATCATCAAAAAGGGGGAAGATGATATGTTGATGTTTTGATGATTCGACAAACTTTAGGGATGATTAAACTGCAGTTACCCCAAGAATTCTTTTTGATAGGGGGAACTGATGAATAAGTATGTCATCATCAAAAAAGAGGAAAATGCTATGTTGATATTTTGATGAGTTGACAAACTTCGAGATGATGAAACTCAAGTTACCCCAAGAATTCTTTTTGATAAGGGGAACTGATGAATAAGTATGTCATCATCAAAAAGAAGGAAAATGCTATGTTGATATTTTGATGAGTTGACAAACTTCGAGATGATGAAACTCAAGTTACCCTAAGAATTCTTTTTGATAGGGGGAACTGGTGTATAAGTATGTTATCATCAAAAAGGGGGGAAAATGTTAGTTCGAAGCTGAATTAAGATGATAGCTCGAACTTGATATGAAGTTTTGATGATTTAACAAACTTATCGATCTAACAAGGAACCAAATCCTTGTTATTGGAACTGCTGACAATAAGATGAATGATAAACTCAGTGTGAGGTATATTTGTGTGCTATCATCAAAAAGGGGGAAAATGTTATATTCTAGGTGTTTTGATGATCCTCACAAATGCAGGGACCTGGTTCCTGGCAGAGTGCTCTCGTCCAAATACAAATGGGGTACAGTCATAAAAGCTGTCATGTCAGGTGGTAGGTGAAAAGTGCAGTATCCTACACCAATAAGAAGAGCGAACGAGATTGTATGTTTCAGTATCTCGCAAATGCAGGGACCTGGTACCAGACAGAGTTTCCTCCATCAGATACATAATTGGTTACAGCTGTAAAGCTGTCACGTCAGAGGTTGGTAAGGCGTCAGTGTACTACACCAATCAGAATGGAGGAGGGTGTTTGTCCAACGGATAATAACTCTTTATGTTTGATACTTTTAGCATGACAAACACCATATTATATTCATTCATCCAAAGAAGGAAGTCAGCCAGCAAGCCTTTTCAAGAACTCATATAGAAGTTTGCAAGGGACCTGGTTCCCGCAAGCAAGGGACCTGGTACCCGCAAGACTGCGACGTGAAAAGGACGAAAAGACAGCTGTCAGAAAAGCTGTCATCTCTGATGCGGTAGGTGCACAACTTTTCCAACAGCAGGCCTTCAGCCAATGGGATGACTTCAACGAATTTGTGGGAATTTATATTATCTCTTTCCAACAAACACAAATTCAAGACTTGGCAAATTAAACTTGGATTTTCTCTGAAAATTCACAAGCTTGAACAGAAGGCCATCTTCAAGGAAGAACATTGCTCAACTCAACAGAAGGACCTGATAGAGTAAAGAAGAATCTTTGTTTGTATTTAGAGCTTTGTGTCTATGTACTTACATTGTAAATTTGTTCCTAATCTATAAAGGATTCAGATATTTGTTTTGGGTTTGTAAAAGTCTAAATCAGTTAAGGCTAACTGATTTAGTGGGCAACATTGGTTTGTTGCTTAGTCAAATTCTAAGTCATCTAGAGTTAGGTGGTTTAGTGGGCGGTGTTGTATCCGCTTAGGCTCTTCAAGTAATAGGTAGATTACTTGATCGTGAGATTAATAACTTTTTCTCACATTGTTTGTAACCGGGTTTCGCTTTTGCTTGAGAAGATTAGTGAAGACAGTTGTAAATCCTGTGCAACAGGTCGTGGTTTTACTCCCTTGAGCAAGGAGGTTTCCACGTAAACTGCTTGTGTTGTGTTCTTTATATTGTTTAATCTTCCGCACTGTTCTTGTTGTGTCAAGGGACCTGGTCCGTTGACTGGTAATGGTCGCACACATTCCAACTGTATGCAATGATAGGATTGTAACAAGTATATCTTAGTGGTTAAATTGTGATTCATTCTAAAATCCTCTAGCAACTCAAGATATGATTAGTTTGAGACTTACTGTTTATGAAGTCCAGTGGGTTACGCCTGGAGGGATTCCTTTGTTCATTCTATGAATTGTTTAGTTATTTTAGAAATAAAGCAAGATACCTTTTTGTTTAAAATTTCATTGAAGAATCTAACATCTACGTAGAAGAGAGGCTATATTATGTCTATATAGAATTTTCAAATTGCATCTAGTCAAGGGAAAAATCATCAGCTAGGATAAAGAGGAAAGATACCAAGTTAATGATGGACTGAAGCATGTAAGATCTAATTATATTGTAAACACTTTAGGGCGTACCTGAAGTTGTAGCGAATATGAGCCGACTGTTTTCAAAAAGAGGCAGCAAAGTTTATTCCATCAACAACAAAAATGTACGCAATCAACATGCCAACCATATTGCAAAAAGGTAGTAAATTCTTTACTGGCAATCAAAGGAAATAATGTTAAGACGGATATCTGCTATTTGGAAAATAGTGTTGATAAATTAACACAATTTAATTTTGATTGATGGTAACAATTACGTGTTCTCAATATAATCAGTATGTTCAAATCATACAAGTGATACGTCGAGAACAAAAAAGCACAAAATAACCAACATATTTAGAAATGAATACATGTTCCTTGATCATATAAGTTGTGTTCTTAAATTTAGAAGACAATCAAAGTGTAGGAGCAGTACCTTCTGATCTCGCTTTGTCATAATTTGCTTCAGCTGCTTTATGGGGTAGCTGGTGCAGTGAGCGGAAATGGCTGATTACTAGAAGCAGTTGAGATGATGACTCAACCACAAAAGCTGGAGGTTGAAGTCGTGGGGACGGGTGACTGCAGAATCATGATACTCCAGTGCAATTCAAGGCACAACACTAGCTTTTGAGGTTATTGTTGACATTTTGCATCTTCGTTCAATCGATTAGGATAACTTTTACTTTTGTTTTATCCAAATGATCAGAACTAGATAAAATGAACTCAAGATAGTACTTGCAGCTTGAGGGAGCTGGCTACCAATAAGGCACAAGTAGAATTGACATTTTGCTCCAAGATTTTAACCTTCAACACTTTAACATAGTCAAGTGACATTTGCATTCAGTATAGAGAATAAAATAAATTCACAGCAACACTTCAAAATAATGATAACTAACCAAACCATTCTCTACAGAACTCAATAAAGGTAGATAAAACTAATGCACGGTTCGATGGACATACCTGAAATTCTGGTAAAGATCGTTGCAAATCCTTAAATTTACAGGGCAAGGAAAAATAATTTCAAAACATATACTATGCAGATGAACTGCCAAAAAATTCATGTAATGGTATAACTTAGTACCTTAACAGGTTTATGAAAAATGATTTAGACATTTCCCAACTAAATAACTCGAGTTGCTTCAACATGATTGTTGTATCTTACAAAAATCAAAACCTTTGTCTCGCTGAATACAAACATCTTCAATGGCACCAGCTCCAAGAGCATGAAAATGACGATGAAAGCAAATCATAGATTGTTAGGTTATATATCATTTCATTTAAAGGTTAAATAAACATGTTAAAACCAAATTGCTACTAAATATAGAGAGGTGTCATTCTTTTTGTGACCGACTAAAAAGGAAAGAGTATCGCATAAATTGGGATTTGGGACAAAAGGTGTAATAGATATCTCCTAAATAGATCTTTTTATTTCATTGTATTCTATCTCTCACTAAGTCTACATGGATCACTGAAAAACTTTAGGCCCTTCTTGACTTCATTCCAGATTGGTTTTAGGATTACCTCAAACCTTTTTAACAACTTCACTCACTATGGTTTCACATATAGATATATACCATCAACCAACATAAGGAATATAAATAGTCACAACCACACTGTCCAATTTGTATATAGGTCTGCCACCGAACCAACGCAAGGAATATAAACATGCACAATTACATTTTTCCAATGGTATATGAATGGTAAATAAAATTCACTACAGACACCATGGTCTTAATTTATTGAGATTGTAGAGAGGGCATACAAATATAATGGAGAAATAAAATATAGACCAAACATTTGATCTTACCATTCAAGTCATTTATAGCACTTCGGGCTTCCTGCTAAAAAAACATAACAAAAGTTTTTTTTAATTATTATTTGCAATCCTAGCGAAGGTTCAGAAGATAATATTTAGGTAGCTTAATACCTGTTGATTACACAAGGAAACAAACCCAAATCCTATAGACCGGAATGTTTTCTGATCCCACATCACTTTTGCGTCTCTGTAAGAGAAACATTAATGTAGCATCAAGTATACTCGTCCATTTTTCAAAATATGAAAGCCAGGAGAACGTGTATAGTAGAAAACAAATAGGGAATAGAAAATACAAATCTGTAACATTTGAACTAAGATCACCCACAAATATATTAAAATGATCTGCAAATGAGCTTGAAAAGAGAATGTAAAAAATTAAGAGGATCGAAAATTTAGTGATAAAGATACATACTTGACGTGTCCTCTCTTCAAGCGCTGGCATACGACCAATTATCTATAGCCTGTAAACCTGCAAATTTCATTATCTTTTAGGCGGACAGACACTAAAATATTACTCCCTCTGTTTCACAAAGAATGGTCTAGTTTGACTTGGCACGGAGTTTAAGAAAATAAAAAAGACTTTTCATCATGTGATCCTAAATTAAAGTAATGTCAAATGTACAAAATTGCCCTTTAATCTTGTGGCCTTAAACATGCCACGTGAAAAGTTGTTACCAAAAAAAGAAAGGAAAGGTGGTCATTCTTTTTGAAACACACTAAAAAGGAAAGGTGATCATTCTTTTTGAAACGGAGCTAGGGAGTAGATAAAACTTTAGGAGACAGAGGTTTAGACTCACATTTGGGTTGGGAGAGGAAGTTCCTAACTTATGTATTTAGAGGATGTTACTTCTATATGGTATAACCGTTTAGTTGGTAATCCATTGAATTCTGTTTTAGCTTCTTTTCCTGTTGTTCTAACAGATTTAGTTACATTAATAAGAGATCTCTTATTCCTTTTCAATCAAATAGTCTACATAATGAATAAACGAATAGTTTTCAAATCTGTTTCAATCTTTTGCTCACTCTCTGATTCTGCCTTAACTTTTCTAGAAAAATAAAGAGAAGAAAGCATGTCCACATCCTACATCAGCTACAAACACTTCAACATACAAAAAATCCAAAAGCAATATTTCACAACACATGACATGAGGAGTTCATGGTTCAAAGTTTGATAGCATATCAATTGTTTCTTTATACTTTACTTGGAACTCTTTTTATGCTATTATCTATTCTGTTGGTTTCTCTCCAAACATGAACAATTGATTTACAAATCTTATTAACCAGAGACTTACAATTCACTAATAAAATCAACTGATTTACAAATCAAATATAGTATTGCTGGTCTCACTAACTTTATTTTTAGGGGTCATTCTAAGAAAAGATACATCTAACCTCTTATTTTGTCTAAGTTTCCCTAAACACATTCATTTCAGAGTAGGAATCAATTAAACATCTTGTTGAAAATAGAAAGTCCAAAATATCATGGAAAGAATATGTGCAAAAATCCAACTGAAAAAGAAGGAAAGATCTTCAATTTCGGGGAAAACAAAGAAGATCACAAAAAAATAACAATGTGAAGAAGTTTACATGAATAGAATGCTGGAGAAAGGAAAAACTTTTGGTCCGCATGGGAAAAATGAGCTCATAGTGCCTTTCAAGTTTTTAATTAAAAAAATAGGACAAGTTGGGCCCTTTTATTTTTCTTTACTTTTTATTTTTAATATTAATAAAAGGACTAAACTAAGTAACATTTTTGTAGTTGTCTGGACAATCACTGAAGTTGATTGGACAACTTCTAAAGTTGCTTGAACAATGTTGAAGTTGTAGAACGACTAAAGAAGTTGTTCTGACAACTACAACAGTTGTCGGACGATTAAAGAAGTTGTTTCGACAACTACGACAGTTGTTGGACTAAAGTGTAAAAGTTAAAAGTTTGGGACTATTGTGAAAATATCTTTTAACCTAATATTTTTTTGTCACTTCTACCTAATTTTTAAAACTTAAATGACTTTTAACTAATTGACAAACTACTTTGTCCCTTTTAATAGACCTTCCATTACTGAGTCTGCAGCGATGTGTATACTGAAAACACATCAAAGAGACACGTAGCCAAAATAAAATACTAAAATGACCAAAATACCCTTAAATCTATGAAACAGGCATGTCGAACAACTCTTTTCTAATATAAGAGTAAATAAGAGAAATAAATCTGGAATTGAGAATGATAAAATATATGTAAAACATATATGTACTTGTAATTCAATAAGCACATGATATATACATGTTTTTAATTTATAATATCTGAAAATGATGATAATTTATCAAGATTTATCTTTTTACTTTCTGAGTGATCATGTTCATATACATGACATGCGATGCAAAAATATATCAAATCCTATATCAAATGCTACGAATGTTTAAAATTGAATTGAATCGAAATCGAAAAAACGTTATCAGTTTATCAGTATTGGGTTATTAGTTTAGTGATTTTAATAACGATTTCAATTTTTTTGTTATCGGGTTATCGATTTTTTACGGTTTGAGGTTTTTTCTTAATGGATAATCGATAACCTGACTAGTAAATTAAATAATTATATTTATACCATTTTGTATATAAAGTCCTTAACTTAGAGTTTGATTTTCCACTTTTATTTCTGGTTGTCTCATACAGTTGGTTATTCTACAATGTAAAAAGTGTTTATTTTTTAGCAAGATGTAACTTGTGAACTGATATCCATGGTTTATTTGGTTTGTCACTTTGTTTCTAAGTGGTTTTTAATGTTTTCTTTTGTGTCAAATCTTACCGATTAAACGGTTAACGATCAAAAATCAATAAAACTCATAAGAATAATATCTTAATGTTTCTATAACGGTTTAGTATCTCTACAAACCAATTAACAATAAATCAAATCAATAAACTTTAAAATCAAACCGAACTAACCGATACGCAACCTTAACGAATTCATAATCCTTTTGAGTATCTTTCGATGTCATCCTTAACTTTTTTTTTTGTGAATGAAGCCATAAATTCCTCCTTCTATATCTTAAAGGCATGTTTCTCGTCACATAATGTGAGAACCTGATTCTTAAAAGCTTCAAACATAGACTCTCTTGATTTTTTCCTTCAAGTTTTGAAGATTTAGTTCAAGAAAATTAAGTATATGTATCCATCACTTTTCTTCATTTAGTATGGAGATTCTCATTGGCCTTAATGAAAGTATGAGCCACGTACCGCTTGGTTCGGTTTGAAAATTTATCGGTTATTAATTTGTAGACATGTTAAACTATTATAGAACCATTAAGATATGACTTATAAGTTATTGATTTATTGGTTATTAATCGTCATCAATTTGATACAAAAAGAATCATTAAAAATTACTTAGAAATAAAGTAATAAACCAAATGAACCATGCACAAAAGTTGACATTTTGCATCTTGCTGAAAAACAAACACACTGACTGATATTGTAGAATAATAAAAAATTTGAGATAGTTAGAAATAAAAGTATGAAACTAAACTCCAAATCAAAAACTTTATATATAAAAAAATGGTATAAATATAATTATCTAATCTTCTATCGAATTAACCCATAAGAGAAAACCTCACACCATTAATAACTAATAATAATAAAATTAAAAATTGATATTGAAACTACTAAACTAGTAACTTATTATCAATAAATCAATAACTTTTTTTTTCCGATTTGAGTTATTTATTATTTGAAATAACTTTTCAATATAATAACATGTAAATTTTATAAAAACTATATTAATAATGTCTACAATGATTTAGTGAGTTTGCAGGTCATTAATTAGCTTAAAATTAACGACGTCAACAAAGGATGGATTATATTAAACCTCCTTCAATAATAGAATCTTTATAATAAATGACATTTATTTAAAAACTCCACTTTTTAGAAAGGAAAACTTGACTCTTTTCTCTCATTAAATTAAGTAGTGTAATAGTCAAATTAATCTAATTACATTAATTTTCATTTGACTATTAATGCAAAAATTTAATGAATTCTTAAAAAAAGAAAAATTAAAGAAAAAAACACGGTGGCGCATGGGATCTGTAATTAGTTTTTTGTTTTTTTGCTTTGAAATTTGACGAGTCAGAAGAATTGTGTTGTCATATTACTATTTTCAGCATCAGCACTAGCAAAGTAAGAAGAACACTTTCTTTGGGTCTCAGACTGACCTTGGTCTTCCCGTTTACTCCTCACCGTGCACCGCTTCATACGCTCCAAAAATGCTAAAACAAAACACCCATTGAAGCAAAATCCCTTTTTCTTGATTTTGTGTTAAAGAAAAAGAGTTGCAGAATCCCAAGTTTTCATCTTTACTAGTTTTCTCTTGTTGGGTAAGTGTTTTTTTTTGTTTGTTTATATGTGATTGTTTGTGTTTTAATTTGATTGACTCAAATTGGGATTTGAACCCTTTCTTTAAGGCTGTCTATAGCTTACTCTTTAGGGTGCAGCCATTTCCTGGACCTTTGTTTGAATGTGGGATGTTTAGACTGTTCCTTAGTGCTGTTTATGTGCATTCGGTGATAATTGACATGCTAATTCCAAGTTTTATTTTATTTTATTGTGTTATCATTATCTATGTGTTTTACTTTGGAGTTTGGTGTTCAATTTAATAATTGCTTCTTTACAAGTTTTTTGAGATAAAAAAGATGTTTTTTTTTCTTTTTAGTGTTTGGGGATAAGTGTTGTAATGATATGGTCTGTGATTTGAGTTTAATTGACTTAGTTAACAGTTGTTATTATAGTTGGTACCATGGAATTATTTGTTTGGGATTAAGATGTCGGTGTTGTTAATATATTTGAAAACAGTACATGTGAGTGATTTTCGAGGGAAGTTTTGACAGTTTCAGCATTCTGAAGTGGTAGGTTGTCAAGGAGGTTTCACAGAGTGTAGCTTGGGATTGAAATAGGTGGAAGGTCATTATCCAGAAGATGGGTGGTCTTTGTTCTAGAAGGGCTAACGCTGATAGCACAACGGATCGTGGCATTCCACATGGGAATGGTCATCTTAGTTATGGTGCTGGAACTGTTTATCAGTCGCGTGGATTGCCCATACAACTAAGCAGTGATCCTATGCCCCCTGCTGGGGAAAGCCAGCAACTATCTGAACCAACATTATCTTATCCGGAGATGAATGATATTTCTCTTGGGATTCCTATGGATGATGTTGATGATGGAATTCCAATATTGTCAAGGGTTTTATCCAACAAGTCCATATCAGCAAGGTCAAAGCAAGTTGCAATTGCAAAGGTGAGTGGTCAGTTTCATATGCTATGTTATGTCCTTTGGCTATGACCTATTGCATTTATCTTTTAGCTTACTCTTGCTAGTAGTTATTTGAAAATTTCTAATATAGGAGTTTATAAAGATAAATGGACCCCATTGCGATAAGCAAATGTGAATCCACTTATGCAAATGTAAGATTTTCCAGCAACATAATAAACAAAATGTGAAACTATAGGATAAGAAAACGAATGGAGGAACTAAAGGATGCTTGCGTTGCCGTAGTGTTTATTTTTTGGAGTATGTTATTTGTCACGTATATTAGGGAAAACCCAGTGTGGTTGTGACTAGCTACTTGGCCATTTTAGTCTCATCTTTTACCATCCTCTCATATAATTGAAGAATGTAATCTATAACCCCCTGAAATATTCAGTACTCTTTATCAGAATGCTGATATTGCATGAGTCAGATTGTCCATGCAGAAGGGCTTCAATAAAAAATGGAAACCGAATCTAACTGTAAACCAAACTAGTGTTGGCAAATGGGCGGAACGGATTGGATATGGGTGGGTTCAAGATGGATTAGACAAAAACAGATAAATTATCCGCCCTGCCAATATTTAATATGGATGAAAAATGGGTTGAATAACGGATATTATTCACGGCTTCTAAAAGAAAAATAACTCTCCGCTTAGATAACCTGCCTAAGCTCCCCACAACAACTCTTTCATACAACTCATTAGAAAACCATCTACTTGAGTACTATTTTGAAAAATGTACCAATTAAAAGAAGTACAAAAAAATCTAGTGTAATTTAAAATGAGAGATAACAAATGATAAACTTTGAAAGTTGCATTAGAATTTAGATAACATCTTAGAAAATAAAACGTTGTATCAGATGATGTTTCTAAATCTGATTTAGTCGATGACATTCAGAAGCAAAAGCAAATTTGTTAACACTTCGAAGAGAGCATGTGCTGCTGAAGGTTTATTTAATAAGACGACAAAATGTGAACTTTGTGAATAAACTTGGCTGTGAAAAGGCCTTTCGGTTTTGCCTTTCTTTTTCTTTTTTTCTTCTGCCAAATTATTTGTTTCCTTTTAAAGCAAATCAAAATAAGATGTGCTAACTAATTGAAACTATTTTCTTCAATTACTCAATAAATGTAATTAATTGAAAATGAGTTAAAAATAAAATATCAACAGTACATCTAAAGGAAATATTTAGATGTTAAAATAGAACTATATAGAAAGTAAAATGGAGGATGGAAATTTAACTTTGCATACACGTGTAAGTTGGAATATAAATTGTTGTTAAGTTTTTTAACAATGTGTTTGATCAGATTGAAAGATTTTGAATAAGAAGTACAAAAGAACATGACAGACATGCAGAATGGAAAAAAACATTTAAAGCTACAGAGTACGGGAAAAAAGAAAATTAACTTTTAATAGTACCGTGTTAACTTCTCTATTATAATAATGAATCCCACATCTTACATTCTGAACTTCATAATTGAAATATAAAACCATGATTCTTTATCTTTCCTTTATAACATTAATAAGAAAAAATGTGTAACAAAAGATCATTAGCCTTAATGATCTAGAAAGCAATAGCCGGTCCTCCTTTACCTTTGCCAATTGATGTAGAAAGCAATAGTGGGTTGTATGGGTTTGGAAGGGGCTGGAAATTGTAAGACCCATTATTTATCCCTCAAGTATCTGTCTTTAGTAGGTAATATGGACATTATCATATCTCATCCGTTTTAAAAAATGAACTATCGAAACCGTTTTTAATTGTGTTGGTTGGATGGATACTTGATTTTCATCCATTTTGCAACAGTAAATCAAACTAAAGCCACGTAAAAAATCTGCACGTTCTTTGACTTTGGTTTATTCGGTTTTAAATTTGGAATAATCATCAATATGATTCTGTTTTATAATTTTAAAAAGTCTAACCAAAAGAAACTCTCTCTCTGTATATACTTATGCATGTGCATGTATATGTATTTGTCAGTTTATAACCTCCTACGAACGTAACTATGTATTCTTATAGAGAATTTTTTTGAAACAACCTTATGTATTTTTGCCCATAAAATAAATGTAAGGACATTTTTCAAGGTACTTGCTTTGAGTTTTGTGTTCTTCTATGTTGAAGTTCTCTTGGAGAAGGTGATTTTTTTTTGTTTTAATCATTAAGGTAAAGTTAGTGTGAAAGCATATATGGATATAAATTGATTGTTTGATTTATGAATGTGAACATTGTCATGTCCCAAGATGACATTTCTCACAGATGTTTGGACTGATAATAGGTTTATCTATTTGTTTGATTCTTCCTAATCATATATCGACATATGAGAATTTTCTCCTTTGACTCTAGGAGATTGAATATGTGTCGTGTGAGAAAAAGGAAAAAACCAAATAAACCAACAAAATAGAAGCAAGACTCTATTTGGTTTGGTTTGGTTATTTAGCAAACTGACACAACTGTTTCTTTTAAGGTAAATAAAAATAGAATCTAACTGAATCATGAACATCCTTAAATTTCTGCATTCTATTTGGAATTTAACTATTATTTGCTAGACAGGTTTCCGAAATGAGTTCACTGTTGGGAAGAGCAGGTACGGCGGGGCTTGGGAAGGCTGTAAATGTGTTGGACACACTGGGTAGCAGCATGACAAACTTAAACTTAAGTAGCGGTTTTGTGTCAAACATGGCAACCAAGGGAAATAAAATTTCAATTTTGGCATTTGAAGTTGCAAATACCATTGTCAAGGCTGCCAATCTTATGCATTCTCTTTCAGAAGAAAATGTGAAACATTTGAAGGAGGTGGTGCTTCTTTCAGAAGGTGTGCAGCTCCTGATAACAAAGGATATGGATGAACTCTTGAGAATTGCTGCAGCAGACAAGAGGTGCTAAGATTCTGAGATAGCTTATTGTCGTATAAGTTGTTACTTTTAAGTTTTGTCAGCCAGAGTGAACTTCTATTCTGTAATATGGCAGGGATGAACTGAAAATATTCTCCGGTGAAGTGGTTCGTTTTGGAAATCGCTGTAAAGATCCTCAATGGCACAACTTGGAACGTTACTTCGAAAAGTAACTGTTATAAGCTTTTATCTGTTATTTCTTGCTTGTCATCAGTACACCTCAGTGCGTGATTATGTCATTTATAATACATTTCATTATATTTAGGCTGGAATCTGAGCTGACACCTCATGAGCACTTGAAAGAAGAAGCAGAGGCTCTAATGGTGCAGTTGATGATCTCGGTTCAGTATACAGCTGTAAGTTTTATCTCATTATTCATTCATCTTTTGATCTCCCATTGCTGTGTTTATTCCGTTATCTTATCATTGTTTGATCCTTTAGTTTGGTTTCAAAAATTAGTGGAGAAGAAATTAGGATCTTGTGTTGTCCATGATTGAAGAGGTCATGCAAAATTAGGACTGTTAGAGAAGCACACTAGTTATTGATGCTCTGTCAAAGTAGATTACTGTGACTACGAATGCAACTAAATGTAACTAGCACAGTCACTGCTGTGTCATCGGCTGTTCTCTGAAAATCGTAAGAAGACCGTGTGAAATCATAGAAGGTAATTTATCTTGGTGGCCTACAACGTGGATTCACAGTATCTAATTATCACATTCATAGTAATTAGAGGGAAATATTGTCTCGCGCAAAGCAAGGAGAAAATATTTGCCGCCATGAAGGTGATTTCATTTGCGCTTCTCTTTTGGGAGATGGAAGAACATGAGAGGCGCATGACTTCCAGCCAAATCTAATTGCTCACTTTTGGAGGTGGCCAGCATATCCTTAATGCTGATGAATATAGTTTACCAATTTCAAAAAAAAAAAAAAAACCATTCGAATCAATTCATGTTAATTTTATTTTGACTCTGTATTGCTTGAAAAGTTGATCACGAAGTGGTGCTTTGGCTCGAAAACAAATTGAAAATTGCAATACCTTCTTGATGCATTATTAATGGATAACTTGCTTCATAAGGAATGACTATATCGTCAACATACACAAGCAGATAGATAAGAATATCATGTATAGAATGTGGAGAGAAGACATAATGATCTGACTTGGCCATTCTATCTTAACTCCTGGACTACTTGGCTGAAGCGTTTATAGCCCGAGAGAACCCATAAAGGAACCATCCAAATAGACATATTAGATTGGATTATCCCCCCTTTACTTATACATAGGACCCGATTAGCCTTTTCGATTGTTGTTTAGAGACTAAAGACCCGTCTAGTCCCAAAAGCTGACGAAACAGGAGCCCATTCTTACTTTGATTGATTTAAACACATTATTTCTAGTTACCCTTCCCCCTTCCAAACAACAAAACCAGGAGGTTGGTCCATATAACCTTCTTTTCTCCTGATTTGGCGTTGTTGCTGCCATATCTGAGCTCCATTCATGATAGATTTAGGATCACTCTCGTCCCTTCACCCTTGCATGTGGTTTAGTGATACACAGTTTTTGGAATAAAGTACTTTCCATTCTTCCCAGCAGTAATGTTCCCTACTGCACCTGAAGGATCTTGTCCTAGATAGGAATTTGGAAAGCCATAAAGGATCTCCGGGGTTCAAAATCTTCTGGTCATTTGGAGTGTACATTCCCTAGCAATTTACTATATGTTGATGCAAATATTGATCCTGCTTGACGATCAAAACTGCCTAAGTCTCTTGCCATGGTATTCTCCATATCAGGGGATAATGATGGCAAGCTCATTACAGCTTCGTAGTCTTAAAATTTTTCCCTGACTACTGATAGACATCATAATACTCTAGCAAACAGCATTAAAGTTCTCTTACCTTCAAGGTCGCATCAGCATTAAAGTTCTCTTACCTTCAAGGTTGCATCACATCATCCGTATTTGTTTTACTAAAAATCGGGAATGAGATTTATGATGAATTGCTTCATTTGGAGCAATGAACTTTGCATTTAGTTTACTATAACTGAAATCTTTACAACGAGAATTGCACTTTGGGTGCCTAGGAAGAAAAGATCCCTCGGAAATATCTTGTGTTTCATTTGTATGTTTGGTAAGAATTCAAGCCTAACATTTAAGAATTTTTTTAGAGCCATACTTGTGGGAGGTTGGTTAGTATGGATTCTTTATAGACGACCCAATATCAGTACTATCCACACTAAGAGCTCTGTGGTTATCACAAAGGAACAGCCGGAGTTTGCTTATTAGTTCACTTTCTGTAATTGAGGACATCAACCTGCTTTCTGCTTTTCCCTAAAAATTTATCTGGCTCAGGGTCTGCGTTTTGCAGGAACTGTACCATGAATTCCATGCTTTGGACAGATTTGAGCAAGATTATCGACGTAAAGTTCAAGAAGAGGATACTTCAAGTGCTACTCAGAGAGGTATTCCATAACGACAGTTATGTTTTGTTATTTGTGATTCTTTTAAGCAGATTGAAGCTCAAATTTCCCCTAGATGAAATTTGAACTTAAGTTGCTCCAATGTGTTCATATTATATTGTTTATGAACATGAAAGTTTATTCTTGTTGTGGTGCCTTGACAGAGCATCAACGCGTTTCTATTTATTGGTTTCATTTATTATTGCAACAACGTTTAGTGATTGTTCAGTTGGGGAAATCTTGAAGATCATGGGAAGCAACGGACTTGCATTTATAAGTCGTTTGAATAATCTCTCCCATAATTAACCAAAATAGATGGATAAATTCGGGACAAAGCATCAACCATCGAGCAGCATTTTTGAAAAGTCCGAGCAACATAACTAATCAATTCATTCTTTTTCGTGTATTTGGTTGTAGATAGATGCTTACAAACTCCTTATTCTGTTTAATTCAGGTTTAGTGAACCATAGTTTTCGATCCTTCTGTTTTTAGTTCTTTTTACTATAATTAATAAACTGAAATGGTTATAGACATGGACATCATGAGTAATGAGTAGTTTTAAAGCGCAGCCCTTTCAGAATCTTTTCCTTTTCTGACCACCCATTTAATATAGGAACTATATTGTCTGGGTGATATAAATATGGTTACGAGGATGAGAGCTCATTACTTGATTGCTTTAATGATACTCCTTAATCACTGTTTACTTTGTGCTTCACAAAATTAATTTTTTTCATGCAACTACCTAAGAAAATGATTTAACACATTGATTGTGGAAGGTTAATTTAAGCGACAGATCAATAATGATGTTAGGTTTAATAGAGACTAGCATCTGTGAGTTTTTTCTCCGCTGTTCTTGTATGTATTTTGATCTTCTTCTTTTTGTTTATGTAGGAGATACCATTGCAATTTTAAGGGCAGACTTGAAAAGTCAAAGGAAACATGTCAAAAATTTGAAAAAGAAATCCCTCTGGTCCAAGATATTAGAAGAGGTAGCAAGTCAGTGCTGTTCCGTATATCTCTTTAATTCTTGAATATAAATAATCGTAATTTGATTACTATTTCTTAGTGGACCCGTTAATGATATATATTCTTAGCATGATATGGTTAGACTGTTCCAGATTTATTAATCAAATTTCTTTGAATATTATACTAATTAGTTTACTCATTACTGAAGGTAACAGAGAAGCTTGTGGACATTGTGCATTATCTTCATTTGGAAATCCATGCTGCATTTGGCTGTGCTGGTATGCATTTGAACCTTCAATTTAGCTTCTCTTATGGTGATTTTTACGGTCATGTGGGGGCTGGTTGGAGGAGTGATTGTTCTTAATTTCATGTTCTGTTACTTTCTTAACTAATGCTTGCATTCAAGTTTTCATTCTGTATCTTCAGAGATCCTTCTTTTTTTGGGATTGAACTTTCATGTTGAATTGTTAAAAAACATGAAAAAAACTAGCCCACCAACCATTCAATTTTCCATGACTATTGCATGGAGAGTCCATACGCTAACTTGCAACACTCACAGGAGAGATAACGTCAAGTTGAGTCACAGTGAGGTAGTTTAACTTACCAACCAACCACCCTCCTATATCTTGCAGTTTCACTAAGGGGCTACCCCTATCTTTGTAGAAGGTTTACACTTGGATCCATAGGAGTGTCGATAACCTGTCATTCCTGTCTCCTAAGTATATCTAGAACATGTCATCATTCCTGTCTCCTTAAGCATCTCTAGAGCATACTTCCATTTTGAAATGGTAATACCTGATATAGAATAAGCAACCTCAATACCAAGAAAATATTGTAATTCCCTAGATGATTAGTCTGAAAGTGCTAATAGAGATTCCGCTTCAATTTGGTGATACAATCTTGTTCATGGCGTGGGATGACTATATTGTCAACATAAACCAAGTAAATGCAAAAATTTGGGTCAGAATGATGGTATAAGACAAAATGGTCAGCTTTATTGTAAGTTATGCCCAACTCCTGAATCACTATGCAAAACTTACTATCCCAAGCTCGAGGAAACTCTTTCAGAGCGTACAGTGACTGTAAACTTGCCAAATATTTGTCTAATCTTGACTTTGATGTAACATCCTATCAAGCTGTCTGTTGAAAGCAAATGGTTTCCTGTTGTTGAAGCATGTCTAGTGGTCAGGGGAGATTCCTTGATCTTGGATGAATTTTTGAGTAATCTGCTACTAGTTATTCGTACAACAGAACTAGAGTTCGTAAATTATGCTTATTGCTCAATACTTGATGTTACAGTTATTCTGATTGTACAATTCATGAGCTGTTTCATTGGTCCCATTTGAATGGTATGTTTTGAATCATTTTGAGGACAGAAACTCATGAGAGATGCTCGCTTGCGAACTTCTTTTATTGAATCATATAATCATCTTAAATTTCTGTTTTGATTTTGCACAATGTATCAAGTTAATTGTAATCTTGACTAGACTGCACATGGTTTAGTGACTAGACTGGAAAGTTTGTGGTATCATGATTACCATAGTGTTGCTGATCCTTGCAGATGGAGAGATATCTATGAAAAACAACAACCAGAGGTTGGGATCTGCTGGTCTTGCATTGCATTATGCAAATATCATCACTCAGATTGATACAATTGTAAGCATCTCATGCTTGTTTTTAAAAAATCAACTATTATCTTCAGAAGTCTTGCTCCAAGTATTTTTCCCTTACTTCCATCTCACCCACTTTTGGTCTCTATTAGTAGTGTGATTTTGTGGAATATGGGACGAAATTTATTTTCTTTCTCCAGTAAGCTAAAACACCTTTTTGGTGATCATATCAACAATCCTCATCCTTTATGTTTTTGTACTCTCATTTAATCATCATCTTTGATCCCAAATTATATGTTCTAAATTGTACTTCAAAGACTCCCCCGAAATATGTGGAACTCCTCAATTCGCTATAGAATTTGTGAATTTCAAACCTTTGCTTGAGGCTGAAATTGATTTCTGCTAAGCTCTAATATTTGCTGACATACTAATGTGCAATTGAGCCTTTAAATTAGTGATCCATTTTAAAATTGCCTCTTAACTTTACTCGAACTCCTTCAGTTTGTTACCTAGTTGCTTTTTCATCTTTATTCTGTTGTAACACTTCGGGACATGCACAAATGAACTTATTTCACTTGCTACAGCCTTATTTTGATTCCTTTGATGATCAGAGGCGGACCCATGTGGAAGGGTGGGGTTGCTCGTGCACCAGTTAACTTCGAAAAAATTATGTGTATATATGTATCTATACCTAGCAAAATAGTATACATCCTAACATGCAAAAGAAGGCTCATGGCATGTTGGTTGCATCCTACTTCCCTTACCCATGGCCCTGGATCGAATCTCAACTCACTTTTAATGGCTTTTTAAAAAATTAATGAAGTGGATTATAACAGCCATGGAAAACAGTATTGGCAAATGGGAGAGTTGAGAATCAAACCTGCAATAGTTCCTGAAGTTTTTCTTCGACATATGTACTCCTTAAAACTCTGTGGAAGTTTATACTAAAGATTTTTAGGATAATAACAGAACAAAGTGTTTTTGGAGCTGATGAAGGCATATAGCTGATTAGCTGACAACAAGAGCTAGTTTTATTTAAAAACTGAAATGGAGCACTATGGTGATGGAGTAATGTATGGGTGGTCCAACTAGGTGATCATTCTTGGACTTAACTATCCACTTTAGTTGTAGAGTATTAGGAGAAGATGAGTGATGGGGTACTCTTGGGAAGATATGAATCTTTGAGCCGACTAGTAAAGATACTCTTAGGTATGGTCACTTTTTATGATACAAATGAGGGCTCCTAACGGATTGTAATTTTCAAAATTTTGTTAGTACGTAAAAGAGCTTGGAACACAGTAATTTTCATTGGAAATATTCCAGTGCAGTTGGAGTAATTGTCAATCATTGTAACACAGTAATGAGCTTAGACTAGAACTTACAGGCTTGGTCCGATGTAATCATGGTGGACAAGTTCTAAAAAGGATGGGAATTTACTACTGTCTTGTTTTGAGAAGCAGCACATTTTTGTTTTCCAAATTGATATGAGTCGTAAACTAGTCTTGTTATGGAGGAAAATCAGAAATATGTCGAAGTTAAGAGAATGAGGATGACCAGTAGTGATGCAGTGGAATGAGCCATCTGGCTGATAGTAAATGTCTCTTGACTTGCATCCTCCATGCAATTGTTTGTCCTGAAACATGATCCTACAAGGAATTGAGTAAGTCCACTGATAATAATAAAGCTAAATGGGCATTCAGAAACTTATAGGACGTAGTTAAGAGTCAGAGGTGGAGTAATGAGAACTTGACCATGGTTTTGGTGCCAAAAGTAAGGCTATTTATGGGTGAGAACAGAATATTGAATATAAGAGAATAAATATCTATTACTTGCCATGTGCTGAGATTCTTATAACAAAACTCCACGCCCTGGAGACAAAAATTGTTTGAGGAACATCACTGAGTTGTGGCTACGTGTGAAAGAGACAGGGATGAATCCTTAAGTGTGTATGGTGGTCAGTCTGGAAAGAAAGAAATGGAAGATGTTTTGAAGATAGATCCAATTCCATCCACAAAGTTAAATGGCATTGTATAGTATCTCTACTTTTGTGGTGTAAACAGCTTTGTATAGATGATATAGACCAGATTATATATTTGATAGGAAATCTGTAATTATCCCTTTTTGGAGGTAGCCAGCATCCCCTAAATGCTGAAGAATTCAACCTTACCAGTTTCAAAAAAAAAAATAAGTGAGTTATATTTCAAGAATTCATCATGTTTCTCACTAGTTCCACTGTTGACTGAAGTATGGAATCCTGAAGGTGCTTCTGATTTTTGCTTTCCATTGCCATTTATGATCAGAAAAGAAGAACTGGTCTTTAATTGACATTTTCAAATTATAGCCACATTAGCCTACTAGCTTGTCAAACATGTAGAGATTGTTGTTACGTAATTATCTTTTGTAATGTCTTTGTTGATGACATTTCCTATTGGTATTGCTAGCTAAGGTATCTTTGATATGATCAGGTTGCTCGACCAGGTTCAGTGCCCCCAAATACAAGAGATGCTCTATACCATGGGTTGCCACCAAGCATAAAGTCAGCTTTACGTTTCAAACTAATGTCATTCTCACTCAAGGAAGAGGTACTTATATTTGTATGATCACGTCATGTCCAATGTCAGGAATCAACTATTTGATGTTTTGCTTGTGACAAGCTTACAAGTTTCTTCCCCCTAGGTGATTGAACTATAGTCATTTCCTTGTGCAGTTGACAGTGCCACAAATCAAAGGTGAAATGGAGAAAACATTGCAGTGGCTTGTACCGATGGCAGCCAATACTACCAAGTAAAACTACTTTCTAGGAAAAAATTACTTCATTGGCTACGTTTGCATGATTTTTACCATGTTCTACTTCCAAATAGGACTTTTGTGTTGCATAATTCTTTTTGGAATTCTAATTATGTTGGATGTTAGAAGGTAATCTTCCTTTTTGGACAGATTTTCCCTGAAGTGATCCCTCAAAATAAAACTGCATAGGACTGATATAAGTCATTTTGTAGGATGTTGGGAACATACGAAACAAAAACAAACTGTGCCGGTATGAAATGTTTTAGACGATAAATACTTTTACTGAAAATGTTTTGCTAGAAAAATATTTTCCAAGTCATATTTGGTGAAATATAATAGCGGGGGTTGGAAATAGAAGGTGAAAGGTAGGCATGGTTTTGGTGTTTGGTGATAATCATAACTAGTAAGACACTAAGAAGTAAGAATACATATAATGTTTACAAATAGGAACAATTGTCATGGAGGAGTGGGTCGAAAAATGAATTTTGTCCACTTAACATAAGTTGTTTCCCACCAACGTCAATCCTAATCCCTAAAACAGTTCATATTAATCATGTCTATCTACTTTAAAGATAGAATGATTATGCATACAATTTTTTTTTTGTTCAATCAATTTCTCTGCGTACTCAATAGTGTTTCTTTTTTTCTTTTTCAAAAATCATTTCAGAGCTCATCATGGCTTTGGATGGGTTGGAGAATGGGCAAATACAGGGTGAGTTCAAATCACTGTGGACTTATTTTTTAATCCGTCTGGATCTTCCTTTGGCTTGTCTAATTGAATTCTTTTTCATCTGTAGGTCCGAAATGAACAGGAAATCTTCAAGCCAGGTTGATCTTCTTCGAATTGAGACACTGTATCATGCAGATAAGGAGAAAACAGAAGCATATATTCTTGAATTAGTGGTGTGGCTCCATTATCTTGTCAGCCAGTCGAAACGTGCTAATGCTGGAGTGAGATCTCCAGTAAAATCTCCAATCTGTTCCCCTAATCAAAAGACGATTGAGTTGTCTAATCACCAATCAAGCTCTCCATCATCCCCATTATCGGTTGAAGACCAAGAAATGCTCCGCGATGTAAGCAAGAGAAAACTCACTCCAGGGATTAGCAAGTCTCAAGAATTTGCAAAAACAGGGTTGAGCAAGTACAACAGGCTGAGTAAGAGCAGTAGCCATTCACCTATAAATGAAACCAGAAAGAACCCATTCCCTATCAAGAGACCGTCTTCTGTTCCAGTGTTTGACTTTGACACTGATCGCTTGAAAGCTTTGGATGTCATCGACAGGGTGGACACAGTTAGAGGTGCATAATTGGTACAACATTAGGCTGCATTGCCAGCCTAGGATACCATGTTCATAGTGATAGTATGTTTATTTACTGCATTGGCAAAACGTAAATAGAGAGCAAGTTTTAGTTAGCTGTACATTGGCTATATTATGATGGCCTAGCAGGCCTACAAATGCTTCCCTTGTGTTATGTCCTGTTTGTGTTTGGGAACTTGAGTGTCCCTAACGCGAACTAGATCAGATATCTGTTTGCAATTCAGGGTTACGCGATGAGTGGAAGTGATCTTTCTTCTCATTTTTGTTTTCTCAGAGGAAAATTAGGGTTCGGAACCGGAACAACCATGGTGGATAAGTGGATGGCACAAGGAGATGGAGTAGAGTCCCTTCTTCTTTTTAGGTGGAGACAAAGTGTCTTAGAGCTCTATTATATAACTAGGAAAAAATTATGTTTTTCTCATTATCAACCTTTATACAATTATATCAAATAGAGCAAAGAATTACAAACATGAAATTATATGTTTTTATTACTTTACTTTCTCTAATTGAGTGACATTTACAGATAATTTTAGCAAATAACATTTTATACTTAATGTAGGTTTGATCACTCATTAGGAGTCATGGATCATTTAAACATATAGTCACTTTTAAGGCTACTCTTTATAATATGGCCACAAATTAAAAAAATTATTGCAACTTTAGTCTTATACTCCATACTAGTGATCTGAACTATTTTTTAGTTGTGTCTACAATTTAAATATATGCCTCACCCCTAGATGTCAAAGTAACTTGGAAAAATAACATAAATAACCATTCTTTAACGAGGTAATTAAAAATAGCCATTGTCATGAAATTGCGGAATAATTGAAAAGTGGCTAACTGGTTATTACTACAAATAATTGTATGAATATATCTCAGGATTAACATGGTATAATAAAACATGTAAATGATAAAAAAATTAATCAATTTGAAGAATTAACGTAGGTTACTTAAAACTAAAAATAGTATTCGAATGTACAACAAAATTAAACTTATATAAAAGTTACTTCATTTTTTCATTAGAACAGATTTTTTTTCCCTTTTGATTAAATAATTTGCTGATATCAATAGTCAATGAATATTCTCTTTAAAAAGGCAAAATATTTTAAATTATCTTATTATATATAAGTAGTAAATTAACACGTCAAATGTAACGACCCGCTAGGTCGTTTTGAAAACTAGGACTAGTTTGACTCCATTTAAAATTTAAAGAGGTATTTTTAAACTATTAGATAACTATGAGTACCCAATTGATGAAACTTTTATTAAATAAGTA
>NC_028647.1:8514190-8527757 GCF_001406875.1 Solanum pennellii
GAAGAATTGTGATCAAGCAATCTACTTTTCCAAGCTTTGCTTCCCTCTTCGTTTCTCTCTCTCGATCGATCGATATTCTCCCTCTCTCTGTTCTTTCTGTTTTTGTTATTCAAACCCTTTTCCTCTTACCCTAATTAGCGTATAATTAAGTATAAAAGATGATAAAATATAACCCACTAATTATTTCAAGGTTATCTCCTTTAACCCCCAAGTAATTTAATTATTAACATTAAACCACTAACTTTATAATTATAAGCACGAATAGTCCAAAACGCCCCTTAAAATTTTTAACAGAAATCCGACCCAGTCAGGGTCACGCAGCCTGTGACGGTCCGTCACGACTGTGACGGTCCGTCCTGCACGTCCGTCACAAAGTTCAGAGAGTTAATTCTGTGGAAGGATTTGTGACGGTCCGTCAAGCCCTCAACGGTCCGTCCTGTCATTTCGTCGTGAAGTTCAGAGAGTCGATCTCAGTACCCAAATTTCAAAATTCTAAGTGTTTTGGAACGAGACCCCCTCGACGGTCCGTCGTGCCCATGACGGTCCGTCGTGGGATCCGTCGACTCAGCCAGTTTTTCCAGAAATAAAATCTGCTGCTCAAAACGACTAAACAGGTCGTTACAATAACATTCTTAAACAGACAATTAAGAAAAAATTCAACCATTTGTAGTTGTTAGTTGGCATATACTCAATGTATAGTGTAATAATTTAATTTGTAGATATCGACCTATATATACTCGATGTATAATGTAATCATTTGTAGTTGTAACTTGATATAATAGAGCCCGTTTGGATTGACTTAAAAGTTGGTCAAACCTACTTTTAAGTCAGTTTAACTTCAGGCAATCAAAAATAAGTTAAAATAAGTTACGAAGTATTTGACAAGGTAACAAAATGACTTAAAATAAGTAAGTCTCCCCCTACTTCCTATTTATTGATTTAAAAGTCATTTCAATTTGACTTTTTGTTTTTGACTTAAAAGCTACTTTTTTAAGTCAATCCAAACGAACTACTCTATGTATAATGTAATCGTTTGTAGCTGTTACTTGACATATAGTCGATATACAATGAAATACACTAATTATACAGAACAAAATTATAAAATGTAACTATTAAAAGTCATTTTTAAAGATTTAATATTTTTACTGAAATAGAAATCCCCACATCATCTATATATCATTTAAATGACGAAACTAGTGATCTTCCACAAACTTTTGATTATTTAATGATGGCCTTTTTTGACCCCAAAGGGCTATTATAAGCCTCAAGTTCCATTAGTAATGATTATTTCTTATTTATATTCAACTGACACCTCATGAGAACTTGAAAGAAGAAGCAGAGGCTCTAATGGTGCAGTTGATGATCTCGGTTCAGTATACAGCTGTAAGTTTTATCTCATTATTCATTCATCTTTTGATTTCCCATTGCTGTGTTTATTCCGTTATCTTATCATCGTTTGATCCTTTAGTTTGGTTTCAAAAATAGTGGAGAACAAATTAGGATCTTGTGTTGTCCATGATTGAAGAGGTCATGCAAAATTAGGACTGTTAGAAAAGCACACTAGTTATTGATGCTCTGTCAAAGTAGATTACTGTGACTACGAATGCAACTAAATGTAACTAGCACAGTCACTGCTGTGTCATCAGCTGTTCTCTGAAAATCGTAAGAAGGCCGTGTGAAATCATAGAAGGTAATTTATCTTGATGGCCAAATCTAATTGCTCACTTTTGGAGGTGGCCAGCATATCCTTAATGCTGATGAATATAGTTTACCAATTTCAAAAAAAAAAAAACATTCGAATCAATTCATGTTAATTTTATTTTGACTCTGTATTGCTTGAAAAGTTGATCATGAAGTGGTGCTTTGGCTCGAAAACAAATTGAAAATTGCAATACCTTCTTGATGCATTATTAATGGATAACTTGCTTTATAAGGAATGACTATATCGTCAACATACAAGCAGATAGATAAGAATATCATGTATAGAATGTGGAGAGAAGACATAATGATCTGACTTGGCCATTCTATCCCAACTCCTGGACTACTTGGCTGGAGCGTTTAAAGCCCGAGAGAACCCATAAAGGAACCATCCAAATAGACATATTAGATTGGATTATCCCCCCTTTACTTATAAATAGGAACCGATTAGCCTTTTCGATTGTTGTTTAGAGACTAAAGACCCGTCTAGTCCCAAAAGCTGACGAAACAGGAGCCATTCTTACTTGATTGATTTAAACACATTATTTCTAATTACTCTTCCCCCTTCCAAACAACAAAACCAGGAGGTTGGTCCATATAACCTTCTTTTTTCCTGATTTGGCGTTATTGCTGCCATATCTGAGCTCCATTCATGATAGATTTAGGATCACTCTCGTCCCTTCACCCTTGCATGTGGTTTAGTGATACACAGTTTTTGGAATAAAGTTCTTTCCATTCTTCCCAGCAGTGATGTTCCCTACTGCACCTGAAGGCTATTGTCCTAGATAGGAATTTGGAAAGCCATAAAGGATCTCCCGGGTTCAAAATCTTCTGGTCATTTGGAGCGTACATTCCTTAGCAATTTACTATATATTGATGCAAATATTGATCCTGCTTGACGATCAAAACTGCCTAAGTCATCTACAAGGCAAGACTCAAGAACTTTTTGGTTTTTTTATTTCTTCATTCCCATCCAAAAGATTATCCGTATATTCTCTCTTGCCATGCCATTCTCCATATCAGGGGATAATGATGGCAAGCTCATTACAGCTTCATAGGATCTTAGAATTTTTCCCTGACTACTGATAGAGCATCATAATACTCTAGCAAACAGCATTAAAGTTCTCTTACCATCAAGGTCGCATCAGCATTAAAGTTCTCTTACCTTCAAGGTTGCATCACATGATCCGTATTTGTTTTACTAAAAATCTGGAATGAGATTTATGATGAATTGCTTCATTTGGAGCAATGAACTTTGCATTTAGTTTACTATAAGTGAAATCTTTACAACGAGAATTGCACTTTGGGTACCTAGGAAGAAAAGATCCCTCGGAAATATCTTGTGTTTGCATTTGTATGTTTGGTAAGAATTCAAGCCTAACATTTAAGAACTTTTTTAGAGCCATACTTGTGGGAGGTTGGTTAGTATGGATTCTTTATAGACGACCCAATATCAGTACTATCCACACTAAGAGCTCTGTGGTTATCACAAAGGAACAGCTGGAATTTGCTTATTAGTTCACTTTCTGTAATTGAGGACATCAACCTGCATTCTGCTTTTCCCTAAAAATTTATCTGGCTCAGGTTCTAGAAAGGATAATTAGTCTGCGTTTTGCAGGAACTGTACCATGAATTCCATGCTTTGGACAGATTTGAGCAAGATTATCGACGTAAAGTTCAAGAAGAGGATACTTCAAGTGCTACTCAGAGAGGTATTCCATAACGACATGTATGTTTTGTTATTTGTGATTCTTTTAAGCAGATTAAGCTCAAATTTCCCGTAGATGAAATTTGAACTTAAGTTGCTCCAATGTGTTCATCATACTATATGGTTTATGAACATGACAGTTTATTCATGTTGTGGTGCCTTGACAGAGCATCAACGTGTTTGTATTTATTGTTTCATTTATTATTGCAACAATGTTTAGTGATTGTTCAGTTGGGGAAATCTTGAAGATCATGGGAAGCAACGGACTTGCATTTATAAGTCGTTTGAATAATCTCTCCCATAATTAACCAAAATAGATGGATAGATTCGGGACAAAGCATCAATCATCAAGCAGCATTTTTGAAAAGTCCGACCAACATAACTAATCAATTCATTCTTTTTCATGTATTTGGTTGTAGATGCTTACAAATTCTGTTTAATTCAAGTTTAGTGAACCATAGTTTTCGATCCTTCTGTTTTTAGTTCTTTTTACTATAATTAATAAAATGAAATGGTTATAGACATAGACATCATGAGTAATGAGTAGTTTTAAAGCGCACCCCTTTCAGAATCTTTTCCTTTTCTGACCACCCATTTAATATAGGAACTATATTGTGGGTGATATAAATATGGTTATGAGGATGAGAGCTCATTACTTGATTGCTTTAATGATACTCCTTAATCACTGTTTACTTTGTGCTCCACAAAATTAGTTTTTTTCATGCAACTACCTAAGGAAATGATTTAACACATTGATTATGGAAGGTTAGTTTAAGCGACAGATCAATAATGATGTTAGGTTTAATAGAGACTAGCATCTGTGAGTTTTTTCTCCGCTGTTCTTGTATGTGTTTTGATCTTTTTCTTTTTGTTTGTGTAGGAGATACCATTGCAATTCTAAGGGCAGACTTGAAGAGTCAAAGGAAACATGTAAAAAATTTGAAAAAGAAATCCCTCTGGTCCAAGATATTAGAAGAGGTAGCAAGTCAGTGCTGTTCCATATTTCTCTTTAATTCTTGAATATAAATAATCGTAATTTGATTACTATTTCTTAGTGGACCCGTTAATGATATATATTCTTAGCATGATATGGTTAGACTGTTCCAGATTTATTAATCAAATTTCTTTGAATATTATACTAATTAGTTTACTCATTACTGAAGGTAACAGAGAAGCTTGTGGACATTGTGCATTTCCTTCATTTGGAAATCCATGCTGCATTTGGCTGTGCTGGTATGCATTTGGACCTTCAATTTAGCTTCTCTTATGGTGATTTTTACGGTCATGTGGGGGCTGGTTGGAGGAGTGATTGTTCTTAATTTGATGTTCTGTTACTTTCTTAACTAATGCTTGCATTCAAGTTTTCATTCTGTATCTTCAGAGATCCTTCTTTTTTTGGGATTGAACTTTCATGTTGAATTGTTAAAAAACATGAAAAAAACTAGCCCACCAACCATTCAATTTTCCATGACTCTTGCATGGAGAGTCCATACGCTAACTTGCAACACTCACAGGAAAGACAATGTCAAGTTGAGTCACAGTGAGGTAGTTTAACTTACCAACCAACCACCCTCCTATATCTTGCAGGATCAATAAGGGGCTAACCCTATCTTTATAGAAGGTTAACACTTGGATCCATAGGAGTGTCGATAGGTCTATAACCTGTCATTCCTGTCTCCTAAGTATATCTAGAACATGTCATTCCTGGCTCCTTAAGTATCTCTAGAGCATACTTCCGTTGTGAAATGGTAATACCTGATATAGAATAAGCAACCTCAATACGAAGAAAATATTGTAATTCCCTAGATCATTAGTCTGAAAGTGCTAGTAGAGATTCCGCTTCAATTTGGTGATACAATCTTGTTCATTGCGTGGGATGACTATATTGTCAACATAGACCAAGTAAATGCAAAAATTTGGGTCAGAATGATGGTATAAGACAAAATGGTCAGCTTTATTGTAAGTTATGCCCAACTCCTGAATCACTATGCAAAACTTACTATCCCAAGCTCGAGGAAACTCTTTCAGAGTGTGGAGTGACCGTAAACTTACCAAATATTTGTCTAATCTTGACTTTGATGTAACATCCTATCAAGCTGTCTGTTGAAAACAAATGGTTTCCTGTTGTTGAAGCATGTCTAGTGGTCAGGGGAGATTCCTTGATCTTGGATGAATTTTTGAGTAATCTGCTACTAGTTATTCGTACAACAGAACTAGTGTTCGTAGATTATGCTTATTGCTCAATACTTGATGTTAGAGTTATTCTGATTGTACAATTCATGAGCTGTTTCATTGGTCCCATTTGAATGGTATGTTTTGAATCATTTTGGGGGACAGAAACTCATGAGAGATGCTAGCTTGCGAACTTCTTTTATTGAATCATAATCATCTTAAATTTCTATTTTGATTTTTTGCACAATGTATCAAGTTAATTGTAATCTTGACTAGACTGCACATGGTTTAGTGACTAGACTGGAAAGTTTGTGGTATCATGATTACCATAGTGTTGCTGATCCTTGCAGATGGAGAGATACCTATGAAAAACAACAACCAGAGGTTGGGATCTGCTGGTCTTGCATTGCATTATGCGAATATCATCACTCAGATTGATACAATTGTAAGCATCTCATGCTTGTTATTAAAAAATCAACTATTATCTTCAGAAGTCTTGCTCCAAGTATTTTTCCCTTACTTCCATCTCACCCACTTTTGGTCTCTATTAGTAGTGTGATTTTGTGGAATATGGGACGAAATTTATTTTCTTTCTCCAGTAAGCTAAAACACCTTTTTGGTGATCATATCAACAATCCTCATCCTTTATGTTTTTGTACTCTCATTTAATCATCATCTTTGATCCCAAATTATATGTTCTAAATTGTACTTCAAAGACTCCCCCGAAATATGTGGAACTCCTCAATTCGCTATAGAATTTGTGAATTTCAAACCTTTGCTTGAGGCTGAAATTGATTTCTGCTAAGCTCTAATATTTGCTGACATACTAATGTGCAATTGAGCCTTTTAATTAGTGATCCATTTTAAAATTGCCTCTTAACTTTACTCGAACTCCTTCAGTTTGTTACCTAGTTGCTTTTTCATCTTTATTCTGTTGTAACACTTCGGGACATGCACAATGAACTAATTACATTGCTACAGCCTTATTTTGATTCCTTTGATGATCAGAGGCGGACCCATGTGGAAGGGTGGGGTTGCTCGTGCACCAGTTAACTTCGAAAAAATTATGTGTATATATATATGTATACCTAGCAAAATATATATTTAATTTGCATCCTAACATGCAAAAGAAGGCTCATGGCATGTTGGTTGCATCCTACTTCCCTTACCCATGGCCCTGGATCGAATCTCAACTCACTTTTAATGGCTTTTTAAAAAATTAATTAAGTGGATTATAACAGCCATGGAAAACAGTATTGGCAAATGGGAGAGTTGAGAATCAAACCTGCAACAGTTCCTGAAGTTTTTCTTCGACGTATGTACTCCTTAAAACTCTGTGGAAGTTTATACTAAAGATTTTTTAGGATAATAACAGAACAAAGTATTTGGTTTTTGGAGCTGATGAAGGCATATAGCTGATTAGCTGACAACAAGAGCTAGTTTTATTTAAAACTGAAGTGGAGCACTATGGTGATGGAGTAATGTATGGGTGGTCCAACTAGGTGATCGTTCTTGGACTTAACTATCCACTTTTGTTGTAGAGTATTAGGAGAAGATGAGTGATGGGGTACTCTTGGGAAGATATGAATCTTTGAGCCGACTAGTAAAGATACTCTTAGGTATGGTCACTTTTTACGATACAAATTAGGACTCCTAACGGATTGTAATTTTCAAAATTTTGTTAGTACGTAAAAGAGCTTGGAACACAGTAATTTTCATTGGGAATATTCCAGTGCAGTTGGAGTAATTGTCAATCATTGTAACACAGTAATGAGCTTAGACTAGAACTTACAGGCTTGGTCCGATGTAATCATGGTGGACAAGTTCTAAAAAGGATGGGAATTTACTACTGTCTTCTTTTAAGAAGAAGCACATTTTTGTTTCCCAAATTGATATGAGTCGTAAACTGGTCTTGTTATGGAGGAAAATCAGAAATATGTCGAAGTTAAGAGAATGAGGATGACCAGTAGTAATGCAGTGGAATTTGCCATCTGGCTGATGGTAAATGTCTCTTGACTTGCATCCTCCATGCAATTGTTTGTCCTGTAACATGATCCTACAAGGAATTGACCAAGTCTACTGATAATAATAAAGCTAAATGGGCATTCAGAAACTTATAGGACGTAGTTAAGAGTCAGAGGTGGAGTAATGAGAACTTGACCATGGTTTTGGTGCCAAAAGTAAGGCTAATTATGGGTGAGAACAGAATATTGAATATAAGAGAATAAATATCTATTACTTGCCATGTGCTGAGATTCTTATAACAAAACTCCACGCCCTAGAGACGGAATGTTTGAGGAACGTCACTGAGTTGTGGGTATGTGTGAAAGAGACACGGATGAATCCTTAAGTGTGTTTGGTGATCAGTCTGGAAAGAAAGAAATGGAAGATGTTTTGAAGATAGATCCAATTCCATCCACAAAGTTAAATGGCATTGTATCGTATCTCTACTTTTGTCGTGTAAACAGCTTTGTATAGATGATATAGACCAGATTATAGATTTGATAGGAAATATGTAATTATCCCTTTTTGGAGGTAGCCAACATACCCTAAATGCTGAAGAATTCAACCTTACCAGTTTAAAAAAAAAAAGAGTTATATTTCAAGAATTCGTCATGTTTCTCACTAGTTCCACTGTTGACTGAAGTATGAAATCCTGAAGGTGCTTTCTGATTTTTGCTTTCCATTGCCATTTATGATCAGAAAAGAAGAACTGGTCTTCAATTGACATTTTCAAATCATAGCCACATTAGCCTACTAGCTTGTCAAACATGTAGAGATTGTTGTTACGTAATTATCTTTTGTAATGTCTTTGTTGATGACATTTCCTATTGGTATTGCTAGCTAAGGTATCATTGATATGATCAGGTTGCTCGACCAGGTTCAGTGCCCCCAAATACAAGAGATGCTCTATACCATGGGTTGCCACCAAGCATAAAATCAGCTTTACGTTTCAAACTAATGTCATTCTCACTCAAGGAAGAGGTACTTATATTTGTATGATCACATCATATCCAATGTCAGGGATCAAGTATTTGATGTTTTGCCTGTGACAAGCTTACAAGTTTCTTCCCTCTAGGTATTGAACTATAGTCATTTCCTTGTGCAGTTGACAGTGCCACAAATCAAAGGTGAAATGGAGAAAACATTGCAGTGGCTTGTACCGATGGCAGCCAATACTACCAAGTAAAACTACTTTCTAGGAAAAAATTACTTCATTGGCTACGTTTGCATGATTTTTACCATGTTCTACTTCCAAATAGGACTTTTGTGTTGCATAATTCTTTTTGGAATTCTAATTATGTTGGATGTTAGAAGGTAATCTTCCTTTTTGGACAGATTTTCCCTGAAGTGATCCCTCAAAATAAAACTGTGTGGGACTGATTTAAGTCATTTTGTAGGATGTTGGGAACATACGAAACAAAAACAAAACCGTGCCGCTATGAAATGTTTTAGACGATAAATACTTTTACTGAAAATGTTTTGCTAGAAAAATATTTTCCAAGTCATATTTGGTGAAATATAATAGCGGGGGTTGGAAATAGAAGGTGAAAGGTAGGCATGGTTTTGGTGTTTGGTGATAATCATAACTAGTAAGACACTAAGAAGTAAGAATACATATAATGTTTACAAATAGGAACAATTGTCATGGAGGAGTGGGTCGAAAAATGTATTTTGTCCATTAACATAAGTTGTTTCCCAACAACGTCAATCCTAATCCCTAAAACAGTTCATATTAATCATGTCTATCTACTTTAAAGATAGAATGATTATGCATACATTAATTTTTTTTGGTTCAATCAATTTCTCTGCGTACTCAATAGTGTTTCTTTTTTTCTTTTTCAAAAATCATTTCAGAGCTCATCATGGCTTTGGATGGGTTGGAGAATGGGCAAATACAGGGTGAGTTCAAATCACTGTGGACTTATTTTTTAATCCGTCTGGATCTTCCTTTGGCTTGTCTAATTGAATTCTTTTTCATCTGTAGGTCCGAAATGAACAGGAAATCTTCAAGCCAGGTTGATCTTCTTCGAATTGAGACACTGTATCATGCAGATAAGGAGAAAACAGAAGCATATATTCTTGAATTAGTGGTGTGGCTCCATTATCTTGTCAGTCAGTCAAAACGTGCTAATGCTGGAGTGAGATCTCCAGTAAAATCTCCAATCTGTTCCCCTAATCAAAAGACGATTGAGCTGTCTAATCACCAATCAAGCTCTCCATCATCCCCATTATCGGTTGAAGACCAAGAAATGCTCCGCGATGTAAGCAAGAGAAAACTCACTCCAGGGATTAGCAAGTCTCAAGAATTTGCAAAAACAGGGTTGAGCAAGTACAACAGGCTGAGTAAGAGCAATAGCCATTCACCTATAAATGAAACCAGAAAGAACCCGTTCCCTATCAAGAGACCGTCTTCTGTTCCAGTGTTTGACTTTGACACTGATCGCTTGAAAGCTTTGGATGTCATCGACAGGGTGGACACAGTTAGAGGTGCATAATTGGTACAACATTAGGCTGCATTGCCAGCCTAGGATGTAAATAGAGAGCAAGTTTTAGTTAGCTGTACATTGGCTATATTATGAGGGCCTAGCAGGCCTACAAATGCTTCCCTTGTGTTATGTCCTGTTTGTGTTTGGGAACTGGATTGTCCCTATCGCGAATTAGTCAGATATCTGCTTGCAATTCAGGGTTTCGCGATGAGTGGAAGTGATCTTTCTTCTCATTTTTGTTTTCTCAGAGGAAAACTATGGTTCGGAACCGGAACAACCATGGTGGATAAGTGGATGGCATAAGGAGATGGAGTAGAGTCCCTTCTTTTTAGGTGGAGACAAAGTGTCTTAGAGCTCTATTATAATGTTTGAAATAACTAGGAAAAAGTTATGTTTATCTCATTATCAACCTTTATACAATTATATCAAATAGAGCAAAGAATTACAAACATGAAATTATATGTTTTTATTACTTTACTTTCTCTAATTGAGTGACATTTAGAGATAATTTTAGCAAATAACATTTGCATATATTATCCTTAATGTAGGTTTGATCACTCATTAGGAGTCATGGATCATTTAAACATAGTCACTTTTAACGCTACTCTTTAAAATATGGCCACAAATTAGAATTATTGCAACTTTAGTCTTATACTCCGTACTAGTGATCTGAAGTATATTTTAGTTGTGTCTAGAATTTAAATATATGCCTCACCCCTAGATGACAAAGTAACTTGGAAAAATAACATAAATAACCATTCTTTAACGAGGTAATTAAAAATAGCCATTGTCATGAAATTGCGGAATAATTGAAAAGTGGCTAACTGGTTATTACTACAAATAATTGTATGAATATATCTCAGGATTAACATGGTATAATAAAACATGTAAATGATAAAAAAAATTAATCAATTTGAAGAATTAACGTAGGTTACTTAAAACTAAAAATAGTATTCGAATGTATAACAAAATTAAACTTAGGGAAAAGGGTCTGATATACCCCTCAACTTTGTCATTTAGAGCTGATATACCCCTTGTTATGAAAGTGGCTCATATATACCCCTACTTGTAAACAAATGGTTCACATATACCCTTTTCCTCTAACGGAAATGAAAAAATTAATAATTTTAATCTAAATTTTTATTATTTTTTTCTAAAAAATATAATCCCATATGAGTAAATTTAATCCTCGTCAAACATATTTTTTTGACTTTTTTTTGTTCCAATGACCAATTTATAATTATTATTTTGATAATCAAATTTATTTATGTTTNTCCGTACTAGTGATCTGAAGTATATTTTAGTTGTGTCTAGAATTTAAATATATGCCTCACCCCTAGATGACAAAGTAACTTGGAAAAATAACATAAATAACCATTCTTTAACGAGGTAATTAAAAATAGCCATTGTCATGAAATTGCGGAATAATTGAAAAGTGGCTAACTGGTTATTACTACAAATAATTGTATGAATATATCTCAGGATTAACATGGTATAATAAAACATGTAAATGATAAAAAAAATTAATCAATTTGAAGAATTAACGTAGGTTACTTAAAACTAAAAATAGTATTCGAATGTATAACAAAATTAAACTTAGGGAAAAGGGTCTGATATACCCCTCAACTTTGTCATTTAGAGCTGATATACCCCTTGTTATGAAAGTGGCTCATATATACCCCTACTTGTAAACAAATGGTTCACATATACCCTTTTCCTCTAACGGAAATGAAAAAATTAATAATTTTAATCTAAATTTTTATTATTTTTTTCTAAAAAATATAATCCCATATGAGTAAATTTAATCCTCGTCAAACATATTTTTTTGACTTTTTTTTGTTCCAATGACCAATTTATAATTATTATTTTGATAATCAAATTTATTTATGTTTCACTAATATTCTTGTAAAACTTATTGTAGATGACCAAATTTTTTCTTCGAATACGAAATTAAATTACAATACACACAAAAAAAATAGTTTAATTTTTTATTCTTTAAACTAAGGAATGAAAGAAAAAAAACAAAATAAGAATAAGAAATTCAAATAATTATAATAAAAGAAGTCAACAAAAATAATTTATGTATGAAAAAAATTAAAATATACCTTGAACTTTGATAGAAGAATCATATATACCCCTAAATAATTTTATTAAAAAAAATTAGAAGTAATAAATATAAATTTAAAACTAATTTTTTAACTTCCGTTAAATGAAGGGTATATGTGAGCCGTTTTGTAACGGCAGGGGTATATGTGAGCCGTTTGTATAACGGTAAGGGCATATATGAGCCACTTTTATAACGAGGGGTATATCAGCTCCAAATGACAAAGTTGAGGGGTATATCAGACCCTTTTCCCTTAAACTTATATAAAAGTTACTTTATTTTTTCATTAAAACAGATTTTTTTCCCCTTTTAATTAAATAATTTGCTGATATCAATAGTCAATGAATATTCTCTTTAAAAAGGCAAAATATTTTAAATTATCTTATTATATATAAGTAGTAAATTAACACGTCAAAAGTGTAAACTTGGGTTCTTATATCATGTTTCGTTGGCGCCCGCCCATGTGTGTGGCTATTATTTAAATAAATAGTTTAATAATGATGACGATGATAATAATATCCTAACTACCTCCTCCCTTTTTTATTAAATATAAATATAAATAAATGATAAAGGAAAAAGAAGATACACATTACAAGATGTTTAAGAATAATATCAACTTTTTTTCTAAAAAAAAAATAATTTTAAAAAGCTAGAATATATATGTGTATATATAGAGAGAGAGATGATAATAGAAGTAAAAAGTTGATTAGTTCATGAATCTAATTATCTTGCTTTAAAAGTTAGTGGATTTTATGTGAGATAAAAGAGAATCACGTAATGAGTTTTATAAGATTTTTGAAAACTTTTGAATTGGTATTCAACATGATATTTTTGGAGATTAATGTATTGTGTTTAGTTAATTTTAAAGCACATACATGATTTTAGTGATATGTTATTTTTTTCTTTTCTGATATCAATAATATCATGTACACATTTTTATTTACTCATTAGCATAATTAGAATGAAAAGTTAATATCTCGAAAAGATCACTCAATTTTGATTTTTTTCTAGCTTAACTCATATGTAGTTTTTAAAGAAAATTAAAATCGATGTATCACATTGAACAAACACAAAATAAGTTGTTACACTCATACAAACCGATTGATCTAAATGAACAAAATAGAGGAAAACGGATAAAATTATTATTTTCACTTTGTATTATAGTATTTTCAAAGTTTTGCTATTTCGAATAAATGCAAAACATATATTTTTACTATTGCGTAATTTCTCCTTTTTAAAAAATCATTTTTGAGCATGTTTAAAATATTGATTTCTAAGCTTAAATTTAAACAACTTTTTCCACTCACGTAGCTCTCAAAATTAAACAAAAGTATTAATAAGTTAATAATCATTTTTTTTAAAATTCTTTTTTGAGAATATATATATATATATATA
>NC_028647.1:8527859-8533681 GCF_001406875.1 Solanum pennellii
TACTTTTTTAAGTCAATCCAAACGAACTACTCTATGTATAATGTAATCGTTTGTAGCTGTTACTTGACATATAGTCGATATACAATGAAATACACTAATTATACAGAACAAAATTATAAAATGTAACTATTAAAAGTCATTTTTAAAGATTTAATATTTTTACTGAAATAGAAATCCCCACATCATCTATATATCATTTAAATGACGAAACTAGTGATCTTCCACAAACTTTTGATTATTTAATGATGGCCTTTTTTGACCCCAAAGGGCTATTATAAGCCTCAAGTTCCATTAGTAATGATTATTTCTTATTTATATTCAAAAACATGCCAAATGATTATTTTTTTCTAGTGTATTAGTACATATATTTTAGGTGAAGTTATTTTCTAATGATTGTAAATTATCCATTTGGTTAGTGTCACTAAGCCAAGTAGCCAATACAAATTATTTGTAAATGCTTTGATGACTGTAACTATAGTTTTTTAAACTTATTTATTATATATGTACTCCATAAAAACTTCCACAAATATATATTTAGATAATTAGGTAAGTGTTGGTCAAGACCCTCTCAAGAATTGAGTTGGACCAAAGTGGAAAATTGACTCATTTCATGCTGGAAAGTTCACTTGTGAAATCCCATTTCTTTCTTGTGTTATATATTAATAATACTAAAATTTGTTCTATTAAGGCCAAATAAAAATAATTTAATTTTTTTACAAGTAAGTGTTGGTAATAATTTCTTAAATTAAAAACTAAAAAAGGAGATAGAGTGCAGGGGTGGATTTTTCATCAAAACATTTATACTCAAATATGATTTCAATTGAAAACGAGTGATTTTAAATTTTAAACGTCTGATCGAACCTTCATAGTAAAAACTTAAAGTTTTGTAATCACCAGTTTTCCATCATGTAAACAAGTTGTGTTGGTCCAAGGATAAACATAGAGATTGTTGTGGCTGGTCCATACTCTATATAGATACCAAAGGTGTCTATTGATCTCGTAGTCCTCAAGAAACTTCGTCTTACACGATATTTTATAGATAATTTGTGTTTTACATGGTGTTTACGTGTATTATGACATAATGATAGGACTCATATGTCTACTTATTCAACTTTATCGACTTATGCATACAAAAAATTAGAGGACATAAATGTAAAATGAGGTCAAATTTAATGTCACATTTATATACTCTGTTTTTTATTATTATTATTTTGTAATGACTGTATTCATGCCTAAGCTAAATATCACCCCCCACCCCCCAAAGATGTATGAAAGTGGTGAGTGATGTGCTACGCGTTAGGCTAGCTTTATTGATGTGTTAGTTAATACTTATAGCATCCCCTAGACGTTTCTACATTGGATTGGTAGCAACATAGGCGGAGATAAAATATGAAATTTTTATGTGTTTGGAATTTTAATTTTTTATGTTAATAGATTCTAAATTAATAATTTATAGATATTTAATGAATTTCTTATTATTAATTCAGAGTTAAAATTAAAATTACTGAGTATAATCGAACCTGTAATCAACATACTAACTCCACCGCGGTTAGCAATAACCATTTTGCCTACGTTTGATATATGGACTACATGTTGGCCCATTTAACTCTTAATGCGAGTAGTCATTTCAAAACCAAAAAAAATAACATGCCTATGTCGACCAAAAGCTCAAATTCGTGTCAATTTGACAAATGTATCGTCGCCTTATGCAAGTCATGATTGATCGATGATCCTGAAAGATTGTGTGATACACTCAATGCATTTTTTGAGAAGTCAATATATTATCTGTATTTTGTCTAAATATGGTTGTGCTAATAATGTTATTTCTACCATATTATGTTATTCATTTTACATAAATAAAATATATTATCCTTAGCGAAAATTCTCACCGGTCATATTACTCTATATGAACTATTTCATAATATTAGTCAAAAAAAAAAAAGATAATTACTAGACAATAGAGAGGAACAAATCATAGAGGGTTCCATCCACACATTTTGACTATTCCCAAGATGGGTTGGGTTTTTGTTTGTTATCAACATATTGATTTGATCATCATGCTATACCAGAATTTCTACACCAAAAGGGACTAGAAAAAGACACCAACTCCTTAGCATAAAACTTCATCTTGAGTGGAGTTGACAATTCTGGACTCTAATGATGGCAATAACATATACCCCAAAACACATGCTTCGTTCCAACAAAATCATCTTAAAATATATTATATTATAGATGAGCCAAATTTATTTATCAATATGATCTTCTCGTTTATATGATGTTCAGAGTGCGTATAGAAGCTTTGACTTAATTTAGTTTGAAAATTGCAGCGCCTAAGGATAGAGCTCTCAACATTCAGAATTCGAGCTCAAGATTTTTATTAAGAGTAAAATAGTTTCATCACTATATTATCTACATCGCAACCTACTTTGGTTGATTTATCAGTTTGATCAAAAGATAGATTACTTAGACATTGGTTATTTATAGTATGTATATTCGGTATGAATATATACATTTTATTGTATTTTGTAAATTGATGACCGAAGTGTTTAGTGTCGTAATTATATAAAAAGAAAAAAATTATTAAATTAAAAGATGTAAAAGAAATTATCTTATTGAGATTTAAACTGAAAAAATAATAACATCTTTTTTGTGTGTCACTTTTATATAGGTGTGAACCTTTATTGGATTTATCATCAAAATCTTTTTCAATCTTTTGTATTTTATTTCAATTTAAAATTTATTAATTGGGTGAGAAAAAGGGATCCCATAACTTTAATATTTTTTAATATTCGACCCTTATGAGACCGAAAGAGACCATATTTGAAATTTTGAATTATAATATAATAACGATAAAAAGCTTGACTTTGACTTTGAGTGCCTTAAATCGAGGGAAAACAAAAATGATTAGTTACATCAAACATTATATATTTATTGGGGGGGAAATTACTCGCACTTGATATTTATGTTAAATAAATGTAATTTTTATTATTATGTAATTTAATAAAGTAAAATATATATTAATTAATTAAGTTTAAGTAAAATAAATAATAAATTTAAACATTGACATATATGTATTGAATTGATATAAACTTTCGATGCGAGTAAATTTTACCTATTTATTTATATTGAACAATAATATAAAAAAAAAACAAAAGATTCCCTATAAACTCAATGGTCCAATATTAATGGAAATAAAACTCTTATTCTATGGAATTTAAAATGATTAATTTATGCAATGATTATTTAAATTAAAACTTACAAAACTAAAATCATTTTATACTAGTGAAATATTGTCATATAGCGCATAAATATATTTTTTCTCTTTATAGGCTACAAAATAAATCCTTATTCTTGCCCTACCAACTTTTATTTGTTAGCTTTGTATTTTAGGGAAGTTAATTTAATTAGATTTTTAAAGTTAAATTAGATTATATAAATATTTAAAAATTATATAAAAAGCACTATAAATTACAATTTTTTACATATCAATATAATGAAAAAATATATCGTAAAATATTAATTAAAATCTTATAACTTGACTCTAAAAAAAAAAATTATGACAATTAAAAGTCAACGAAGGTAGTATCATACAATATAGTGAAAGTTATAAAGGAGAAACCTTGCCATATATGGAACATTTATCCTAGTTCTCTACTCTATTCTAAATTATATTTGATTCCCCTAACATTAGATTTTGAGCAATGCACATATATTTTAGTTATCAAGATGAACTCAAATAGAATCCCTTTTAACCTTTTTTTATTATTATTGATAAAGGAATCCACTTGCTATCCAATATTCTTCGAACATTCACGAGATAAATTTTGATATACTGTAATAATCTGTAAATCACACTAAAAAATAAATTATATTAGACAAGATCATTATCACGAGCTCGGCCTAAAAAGTAAGTAGAAGGTTTCAAACCTATAACGATCGTCCATGTGTCACTAACGCCTTACCTTCCACTCTAGCTAAAAGAAAATTTTCAATTATTTCAATGGATAAAAAGGCTTATTTCTAACACTAAAAAGTTTAAATTAAAGCATACTCAATATCATGTCACCTTTTGGATATATATTAGTCATTTGGTCGGTGCAAAAATTGGATATGGTTGTAGAGGTGCCACCAAACCCTAAGCTAACACATAGGTATATAGTAGTAGTTTTCTTTCATCAAAAGCACTTTTTTGGGGCCAAGATGATCATAATATAGCCATGAATTAAGGTGTTTTAGATAATAGATATAGAACTTTAATAGACCTTCAAAACTTTTCTACCATAAAGGTATCATATATAACAACTAAAGGGCCAACATTATTTTAGAATAATTATTATTTTTATTTTCGAAACTATACGTGTGCTTTTTTGGAATTAAACAGTCTTGATGATGACTAAACTACTTTTTACTAATTTCTTCTTGTCTCTTAAATGATGATCGAGTGTTTCATGAACAATAAGGTAGGGTCTTTATTATTAATATAACAAAAATAATTTTTAGCAGTATTAAATATCAATGTTAATATAAAATATTAAAGACAAATATAATCAGAATCAATTTTATTAAAAATTTTAGAAGCAAATATAAAAAATATTAATTGCTATCAAAAATATAAATTTAATTATAATTAAAAATTAAATATCGCTACTGATATTTTTATGTAATGGGTGTTCATCATCGTAGTTCGGTTAGAATCAACTTTTATCTAATAAAATAAATCAAAAGATGTTTTTTAAAATATAAGAACTAAAATCAAATTAATTAAATTGATTTTTCTTTTTGTCGGTTATTTAGGATTTTTCCATTTATCTTTTTAATTAAAGTAAAATTGTTAGTTTTTTCCAAATATCGTTTGCACTTTTGCCTTTATTTTGTGTTGATCTTTTAATTATTATTTTTATAACAAATAGTAATATTTTTATGAGGTATAAATTTATATTTTTATATCATAAATATTTGTTAGTGTAAACTTTAATTTTTACAAAACTTATGCTCATCATGCATAAATTTAATTATTAAAAAATAAAAAGCAAAGATTAATTTATTTATAAAGGGTAAAATTGAAATTAAAAATATATAATATATTTGACTATTAAATCGCGTAATATTTTCTCCATAGGCACACGTATAATACTATAGGGGCAAAACATTATTCAATTTTGTGTTTTACACCAAATTTATTTTCCCCCAACATCTCTCAAAATTAAGTATTGATCCAACAACATAGGGACAAATATGTTCACTTATTTTCAACGTAAGAGAGAAAATTGATCGTTAATTATACTTTCCAAGAAAATATTAAAACGTTGATGTAATACATGATAACACCTAATTATAGAATTTAGGTGGCCGACCTGATTGGATAATAGGATAGGGATTGAAGGCACGCCTAAAATTATATGTCAAAAACAATTTTTTTTTATTTTTGTTCAAATAGAAAATTAGTGCATAAAAACATGATAACGTCACTATAATAAAAACGACTTTTAGCGGCATTAAATATTGACATTAATAAAGAGTGTTAAAGCCTTTATCGACATTAGTTAAGTGTCATTAGAATCAATATCGCTAAAGGCTTTAGGAACGTATAAAAATAGTGATAATTGCAGCTAAAAATACATATTTAGCGGCAATTGAAAATTAGTTACCGCTAACAGTTATTTTTGTTGTAGTACGTTACGTTTCACGTATTCAATTTTGGAATGATAATTATCTATTAATCTCACTTATTTATTAGCTCAGCTCATTTCAATACAATCATTCTATGATGAAAAATTTAGTTCAGCTCATTTTAATACAATAATTATAAAATAAAAAATTAA
>NC_028647.1:8533969-8541061 GCF_001406875.1 Solanum pennellii
TATATATATATATATATATATATATATATAAAATTTAGATTGATTTATAGAGATTTCTTATTTTTCTTTTAAAAAATGATAAATAAATATTACCGAACTACAATACGTGTTAGTCGAATCGTACGTAAATATGTGCACATAAACAAAATACTCAATTTGAATAGTAATTAAATCACTCAATTAGGAAACTTTCTTAAAATATGAAAAAAAATGTAATTTAGATTACATTTATATAATTTTTAAATATAATTTTTATTTAAAATATTAAATTAATATATTTAATTTAATTTAAAAATTAATCAAATTAGCTATCGATGATAAATAAAATACGTGGACAAAGGAAATATAATTCTATAAATATAAATATATTTAAAACAAATTATGGACCACACGGTATTTTATTTTAGTTAAAGAAAAGATTAGCAAAACATGTCGTCATCACACGTGTTTGACCCATATTGCCCATATCAAACAAATACATATAACTTTACGTGCCTTTCTCGTCAAGTCAAAACTGTAGAATTTTAAAATTAAAATGTATTACATAAATTGAAACAGAATAAACTAAACATATTAAAGTATTACTTTTTCTATTTCTTTTTATGTGAGGTAGGTTGATCCAATACGGAGTTTAAGAAAAAAATAAAGATTTTTAAAATTTGTGATCCAAAATGAATGATAGAAATTTATGTACCTGCAAATCATTTCATCAAGACTAAAATAGACAATTTATATGTAAATTGATACTTAATATAAAAATGTATCATTTTTATAATTAACTAAAAAAGAAAGTAAATCATATAAATTGAGATAAGAAAAATATTTAATTTTGTGATTATATATAATCTATAGAAAGTTAAAATTAGGGATTATTAAAAAAGAAAATATTCGTAACATATTAAGAAAGGGAGACTTTCACATATATTCACTTAAAAATAGCCTAATTACTCTCAATAGCTATACTTTGATAATTGCAATTCGTAGCTACATGTTATATGGAGGAGAGAGGCGAGCGAGGCTGGGCGAGCGAGGAGAGAGGCGAGCGAGGCTAGGAGAGAGAGGAGAGAGAGAGAGGAAAAAGAGTGGGAGAAAAGTGAATTGTACATGTATATTAGTTAGATATTGTATATTATACATATGTAATTGTATATATGGCGAGATTGGGAGAGGGAGGGAGAGGTGAGCGAGGCTGGGAGAGGGAGGAGAGAGGCGAGCGAGAGAGGGCACAGAGTGGGAGAAAGGTGATTTGTATATTATATATATATGCATTTGTATATATGGCAAGCGAGATTGGGAGAGGGAGGAGAGAGGTGAGCGATATTGGGAGAGGAAAGAGAGAGACGAGCGAGAGAGGAAAGAGAGTGGGAGAGAGGTGAATTGTATATGTGTATAGGTTAGATAATTGTATATTATACATATCTATTTGTATATTCTGGCGAATTATACATATACAAACGTGATTAATCATACAAATTCGAAGTCAACCCACGTAATTAATATATAATCTTAGTCGAGAGTGCTAATGATAGCAAACTATAGCTATGATAACTAATTAAATAGGATAAATTTTCTTAACAGCATAATTTTTCTTTAAAAAGATTACGATAAACAGATTAATATTATTAAAATATTTTCCCAAAACATTTATATTCATATATTTTTTTCCTCATTCGATTGACTTACAAGTAAACAAGTCTACACCAACTTAAAAGTATTTATAAAGCACAATCAACTTCATTTAGCTTAATATATAACCAATTTATTCATAATTTAATTTTTTTAAAATTTATCTAATGAGTAGCATATATATTAAATTGATGTCATTGATAACTGCCGACAAGCTGATGAATGTTGAAATTTATTTCTGTTTAGTACTTCAAGAAATAAACTAATTAAAATGAATAAAAAAATAAAAATTGTCTTTAATTATGTTTTTTCTTAAAATATTATTTAATGGGGTCAAACCAACAAGAAAGATTGCATATGACTAAGAAACCCATTTTTCCACATCATTCATTTATCCATTTCTATTATTTTTAGTATATGAAAAAGTCAAAATTTAGTTTGAAATAAATGTCAATAAGAATTATATTTTTCTTGTCAAAGTGGTTTCAACTAATAAAGAAGATTTTATTTTTAGCCAATAAGTATAAAAAAGAGCACCTAAATATAACTTTATTGAAAAATAATTTAATTAATGTAATTTGGGAAAAAGAAGAACACAGTGGGTAGTTGAAGGCTGCCCATAGTAATCTACTTTTGGGTTGTATTAACAATAAATAAATATAATAAATAAGTAATAATAATAATAATAATAATAATAAAAATATTTGTGCATTAAAAATGCCTTTCAGAATTTACAGTCGATTGAATTTAAGAGTTTGCCCGTGCGGGGAATAGGAGAGACATCTTTTAACAAAGTGTTTTTTCGTTTTAATTTATTTATATAATTTTAATTTTATATAAAAAATATAATTTTAAGTTAAGAATAAATAAAGAATATTGAAGTGTCTTTTATTTTTGTATAGTTAAATATATAATAATAATAATATATTCTGTAAAATTCATATAACAAAAGTTTTAGGGGTCGTTTGGTACAAAAATGAATAATGCAGGGATTAGCAATGCAGGAATTAGCAATGCAGGGATTATTTTTATCAAGTGTTTGGTTCATTGTTTCTTATCTAACTTTATGTGTGGTTTAAAAGTTTTAAAAAAAAACTTTCCAATTATACCCTAGAATTATTATGAGATTTTGTATTTCATGTAATTGAGTCAAAGTAGATAACTAACAGAGTATATTATTTTTTTATAACATTTTTAACTAGTTAGGAGAATAAAATTTTTATTGTCATGTTCACTATTTTCTCACTTAAATTATTTGAGAGTAAATAATTGTCATCTTAATAAATTAGAGTTAATAACTCAAAAGGTCACAAAACTATAATGATTATAGAGAAAATTTATTGAACTTTGTTTTGTATGAATGAATTTTAAAAAACTCTTTATCATAAAATAAAATAAAAATATAAAATAAATATAGAAAAATAAATTAAACTATTTTTATACTCGAGATGTGTGTGTAAAATATATATATACACACACTCTTGTTTTAGACTACTTGTGTAATGTTTAATGAACTTTCATTAAGAGACAATATTTTACTTATGAATTGTTCTTAAATTCATGCATCAACATTAACATATTAGTCGGATTATAATATTTTATATTAATAATAAATAGATTAAGTAATTCATATTTTAGAAATAAAAAATTATATCTAAATAATAAAATTTGTAAGCTAATTTATTTAAATAACTTTATTAGTATAAATATAAAATATAAAATATAAAATCAAAAAAATAAATAAAATATTAAAAGGATTTGAAGGGTATTTTTGTCTTTACCTAGAATAGTCCCATTGTATTAGAGCTAATACCTCCAAATGGAAGGTATTAGTAATACATCCCATAATACCATGTTGGAGGTATAACTAATCCGTGGATTAGTTATACATAGGCTCAAATTCCTACCAAACATAGTACTAAATAATACCTTACATAATCCATGAACTATTTCTTCTGATGCAGCATACCAAAGGTTTAAGAAATATCAGTATAAGTGAAAATCAAAATAGATACGACAAAAAAGGTAATAGTGAAAAAAACATAACTAATTAACGAAAATAGTGACATCAAAGTTATGTTCCTAAATTAGTTAAATTAAATAGTCATAAAATTTAATATTAGAAGAATATAGGTTAAATCGAGATAAAATTTATCACTACATAATATCTATCAAGTCAATATATGCCTGTTATATGTTAAATTTCACAGTTATTTTAATTAATTAAATTATGTAATAATAAAAATTGTATTTGTTCGATATAAACACTTAGTGCAGATAAATTTTTTTCACATGTATTAAGAAGGTCAAGGTTGACGACGTCGTTTTGGAGTTCCAATGAAATACGTGTCATCAGTTTTTTGCAGCAACACATCGCCGCATTCAACTGCAGTTAAACTCAGTCAGCTGACCGGTTGAGTCTGCACAATTTAATATTATTCACATTTATTTTTATAAATTTTTTTTTATTTATTCATTTTAATATATAAACACATTTGATACACTTTTAGTCCTATTCTAAAATTTTATCTGTTTTTTTACAATAATCTCGTTCAAAATTTTATATAAGAAATGTCCAATCGTCTTTTATATATTTAATAGAAGTAATAACTCTGATAGAAGGTGATAAGGAAAACACCTTGTTCTATTCACTAGAAATATTACTGCAGCTAAACTAAGAACATCTAAATATATGACTTCGTAGGAAAGAAAAAATTAATACTATTGCGCATGAAATTATCGTAATGAATCTCTCGAATTTACCTGCAATACGATTTCTACTAAACAAAACAAAGTGTTTTTTTTCTCACATTCTTTGACATGGAGTTGTTTTTTCTACTCAATATACAATCTCATACATAGATTGTGGATAAATCAATGCCAAAAAATAGATAAAATTTTTAAGGAGAACCAAAAGTGCACCAATATTGCAAACATGACAAACTATTAGTGCTCCATGTGAAAACTCAAGAATCACTTTGAGTCTTAATACAAAGAAAAGGGACTATTTTGATAATACTAATTGCATATTTTAACTATAAAATTTAAGTAGTTCTCATTGAAAAACTATATTTTTGTGATAAAATAGTGTGCCAACTAAATTATTGGTTGAATAGAAACAATAATATAAAGTTATTTGAATTACTATGACAACAAATAAATATAGAATTATATGGCTAAAATTTGCGATGATTAACTACTGTCTTCAAACACAATTTGCGTAATGCATCAACATAATTTTTGTGATAAAAATTTTTCGTGTCCAAATTTTAATTAATTTTAGGATAAAAATAATTTATCAGTAGACCAATAATGACAAAATAATACGTCCATGATAACTTTAAATGGCTAATAATGGTTAAGGGTGTAAAATTTTGCTAGAGACACATAATATTTTGTCACAAGTTTTTTTTAGTCTCTTGTATTTAAACACGGAATGTATTTTTTTGTTACAAAGATATGAACAAATAGTGACAATTTAGTTGCGTTGTAGCTAATAATTTTATAGTAAAAATATAATACTTATTTAGTAATCATTTACTATCACGTGTTTTTCAAAAATTACTAACATCGATTAATTTTACGATTAAATTCATTATTATTATTATTATCAGCTATCATCATCGCACTAGTCATTATCTCATCAATCTTCTCTATAAAACTATTACTACAATTAGTGGTGAAGTAAGAATTTCAACAAGGGATTCTATAGAATAAACACACAAAGTAGGCGAAGAAGATTCAACTAGTAATATATATACATAAAAAATTAGTATATAAATAATATAATTTTCGCCGGACGAATTCTGTGATATTTTTTACCACCATAAACCATCACTCATAAATTATATTTTTTAAAATCAAATATTCCCTTCATCTAAACTATGTGATATACTTTTCTTTTTAACACATCTCAAAAAGAATTACACCTTTATATAATTAGAAATAAATTTTAAAACTTCCCCTTTTCATTAACCTCACAAATGTGAAATTGATCATAAATTTCATAAATTCTTTTTTCTTAAATTTTATGTAAATAATTTCTTATATTTAATTATTTTTTTATTAGAATCATATACTTATTTTTGTTTATAAATAAATAAATAAAAATCATGTAATTTCTAATATTGAAAAAAAAAACATTCAATTTTTATATTTTGAAAAACATCTTGAGTAAACAAATATATATTCAAATTCAAATATCTTAATCTTAACAAAAATAAACCCCTCCAATTACTCCTCATGTCTTGGAGTATAATTTCTAACGGTGTGAAATTGTTTAAAGTTTTTAAAATACATTTAACCTAAGTTTGAGGGTTATATATAAAAGAAAATTCTAGAGCAATTTTTAGTCAATGAAAGAAGTATGGTGAGGCAGCCACCTGGTTAACATTAAGATTTTATTTTACTATCAATTGTGCAATTATATTAGTTGAAAGTGATTGCAATATTATGCGTGTGTGCTTCTCAATGGTACGTCAAACATATATTCAAATTATACATTTATTTCGATTTTGAGAAAAACAATAACTAGTCAAGAATTGCATGAGAGAAGAGATATTTATTTCAAAAATAATTATGGTGAATTTACGTCAAATATTAATTAACTTAATTTTCATACTCTAAATCAAGTTATATACATTGAAACAAAGTGAGAGTGATTTATGATAAACAAACCAGTATTACACGTGAACGAGACACATTTTGTATGATGGATAAGAGAAGATAGTAAATCATCCTTAGTTGCTTATTTGCTTAATTATAAAATCTGGAATAATTTTATTCTTAAGGTTAATAATTAATACTATGATAAATTATCCACATCTTTGGATGAAATAGATAACTTATCCAAGAATTAAAAAAAATAGGTCAAAACTTAGGTCCAAAACCAACAAACAAGGTCGATCCTTTAAAAAAATAGACGTCAAAATGACGGATTGTATATTACTGATTTTGTTTTCATCGCTTTTATGAAATCGAATCACGGGGTTGGTCAAAATCAAGGGGCAACTCACCTTATCCGTCAATCGATTTTTCAGAAATACGCATAAAAAAGAGATAAGCATCAAAAACACACTTAAACAATATTTTTGTTAGTTTCATATCTAAACTATTGAGAGTGTAAATTTCATACCTAAATTATCACTATTTAGTTTGAGAAACACATCTCTTTTATACCCCTCTCATTATGATGTGTTTTTCATTTTTAAAAATAGTCACATCCACTCCACATGGGCAAAACATTCAACCATGAAAAAAGAATTATTACTACTAGTTGAAATTAAAATTTTAAAATTAATACCCAAAAAATAATAATTCTTTTATAAAATAAAATGTAAAGTATTTTTCTTACCCCACTCCATCACTTTCTCTCACCGTCCCAGCCCACACACCCGGCTACTTTTTAGTTTTTTCTTTTGTTTAAATTTCTTTTATAAAAGTATTTAATTTTTTTACTTCATCTCT
>NC_028647.1:8541190-8541506 GCF_001406875.1 Solanum pennellii
CTCTCTCCCCCCCCCCTCCCCTCCCCTCCCCTTCAAGTTCACCCACTCCACCTAATACTCTATTTTTATTTTTTTCTCATTTTGTGATAGATATATACGTATCGAAAATATTTTTTACTTGCCATTATAACATATTTTTATATTATTTATTTCTGTTATATTCCTATACTAGTAGGAAAAATCTAAAAATATATGTACGTACATATCAACAAAAAATAGAAAAAAAATTTGTAAAAAATAAAAATTAGGAGCAAAGGGGAAAATAAGACAAAGAAGAATTTTTAAAAATAAAATAATATCAATTCTTTTTTTTGGG
>NC_028647.1:8541741-8555358 GCF_001406875.1 Solanum pennellii
TGGGTGTTTTTTTTGGGGGGGGGGGGAAGAATGAATTTTTGAAAAATAATTTATAAAAGAATTTTTTTTTTGAAAAAGGATGGGGTATTTTCGTGGGGAGGGGGTTACGTGGAGGAGGTAGGGAATTTTCATCTTTTTATCATGGTAGAATATTTGAATACAATCTATTAAGGTTTTTCAAATAAAAGAGAATGCATTACACTGAGGTGTGTTTTTCAAATTAAAAAGTGATAGTTTATATATGAAACTTAAACTCTCAATTGTTTAGGTATGAAACTCAAAAAAGAAAATAGTTTAGATATGCTTTTGATACTTACCATAAAAAGTATAACTACTTCGGATCAAACTCAAATATTTTGTATGACTATGGATAAATATCATATGACCACATGTGTTTCTTGATGAAATATTTCCATTTTTTAAAATTTGTTTATTCTCTTGATTAAGTACATTTTGACACTTCAAAGACTGACCTTGTTTATCGATTTTTGTAAGAAAATAATTAAAACTCAAGGAATTGCATCGTTTTTCTTCTAAAAAATATAATTTGAAAAACACAAAATCGACAAACAAGGTTGATTTTTTCTCAATTTTTTTGTCTGGTTTTGTCCGTTGGTTTTAATTTTATTTATTTTTAGTAGTGCTAGTGAAATAACCTAGGTAGGTCCAAATTGAACTATAGTGTTTCCTACTATATATATAACCAAGAAAAACATGTCCCTATTTGCCCTACATTTCCACTAGCCTTGTATTTTTACCTTTAACAAAATTTGCATATATAGACACTTGTTGATACTTAAAACTAAAGGTGATTCGTTCTAGAGTATTCTACAACTTCTATTTCACAAAAATGAATTGAAATTGAAATCATAACAAACATCTTTTTGCATGTATTGAGAATTACACTTGTCTACAATATATTACCTTATAACTTCACAATTAATAATCCCTTCATAGTTTGTCATTTTATATTGGCACATATATATTTCATTTTCATCTGAACATGTCTATGTGTTTTCAATGTAAAAAGGGAACAACGTTTGAGACAACAATACTAACGTGGAATACATGCTAGGCATAAGACCAACATGAGTAGTTAATACTCATTGTAACTTCAAGAAATTGGAATTATGACTATAGTTTATACATGTATATCTCAAATAAATATTGATTTGACAAAACAATTGTAATGTCTATTTATTAATTTTACACAAAAATGGGTGAGGGAGAGATACAAGACGAATTAATTAATTGTATGTCCCATGGGAAGAGCTATGTAGAATCAAGAGATCGAATTAAATTTAATTGAAAAAATAAAATAAAAATTAATTTTCTTGATTATATATACATATAAATTTTTGAATCCTATTGACAAAATTAAAAAAAATCCAGTGTAGCGCCAAATAGATAACAAAGATGTTTTAGATTTCAAGTTCAAATTTCAAGTATGACGTAGTAGTTTTTTAATAGCATTGAACATACGCGTGCTATTTAAGTTGGCTTTAACTGGAATATATGCTCTACAAGACACTTTCACTTGTATAAAGTTGAACAAATATGCACACGTCCTAAGTGGCATAATACATATAAGACGTCACATAGAATGCCACGTAGAATGTATGTGTCTACTTATTTAATTATATATAAGTTTAAGTAACTACTTATGCACACTCAAAATTAGAAGACATAAATTTCAGCTGATATTAAATTAAAAAGATATTTTTATATTATATCATTTTAAATTTATCTGTAAATCTGTCACTGAACAAGTATACTATCATGTAATCTGAATATCCAAAATTTCTGCCCAACTATATTGGGACCAATTTTTATGAACGAATGGAGCCTATCTACCATCTACAACAATCAAATAAATATGTCATGTCAAACATATATTGATATATAGCAAATTAAATCAAGATAACTCAAATGTACATAAATAAATGTAGGGGCTACCCATGGCCCATAGGAATAACACTCATCAGAAACCAAATCTAGTGATCAATGAAATCTAGATATCCCAAATTGTTTAACCACCTGAACAAGAACCTAGCTATATGGAATAAACAAGATGATCAGAACAATCAAAATTCAAAACAAGTCATATTAAACATATATTGATATCAAAAAGTAAATCAAAACAAGATATCTCACCTACACATAAACAAATGTAGGGCTCAAATGCATGACCCTTGGGAGTATAATATACAATCATGTCAAGTAATGAGATTGTCATGGAATTTAAATATCCAAATTGCTTACCCAACTGAAATAAGAACCTAGCTGTATTAATGAAAAAGGTTTAGAATAATCAAAGTAAGTCACATTAAACATACAATGACTTATAACATATGAAATAAGACATTTCACCTACACAAAAAGAAATGTAGGGTGTCCTAATTAACCACTTTGGTAAATTGGATCGTGACAAAGTCGTATCAACGCTCTAGGATCATTGGTATAACAAGTCATTCGCAAGACTCAAGAAGATTAATTGTAATGACCCAGTCGGTTATTTTTGGAAATTTTCGTGAATTTACCATTTTACCTCGCCCCATTCGATTCCTAGTCTTTTATGTTAAACTTTGAAAATTGATATTGAACTTTGAGTCAAAAGTTGAGAATTTGGTAAGTTTATGATCTTGAAAGGCTAAATTGCTTAAAATTGATTTTTGGAGTCTTTTCAATGTTCGAGTGTCGGAATGAAATTCCATTGATTTCATCAGTCCCAAAATTTTGAGCTTGGGGAGTTGTTGATTTCATATTCGGAGTCCTTTTGGAGATTTGAGGTCTTAAGTTATGAAACTGTGGAAATTTAGCCTTTAGATTGAGTTTGGTCAACATTCGAGATTTGAATGCTCGAATAGAATTTCAAGAGTTCCTTTGGATTCGGGGTATACTTTAGGTCTAGGTGAGGTCTTGGTTAATTTTTGAGAGGTCCCGAGCTTATTTTAGCCTTTTTAGGCTTTGATGTTGGTTTCTTGTGGTTTTCACAAATGTCGGATCAAGAAGATCTTAGATTCATGTTTGAAGATTCCATTGAGTTTGAAACGTCGAGCATAATTGATTTGCATATATGATTTGTTTGCACGGGGTTCTGAACGAATCCCAGAGGTGTTTTCGATGTCTTGAGTGTTGGTTGTTTTTCTGGTGTCTGAGTTATGTACCCTTCATTTTTGTGAAAGGCCTTATGCTTAAACGACCTTTACTTAAGTGAAGGAGTGATTACATATGTGAGGCTGAACTTTCTAAAGGATACGCTTAAGCGAACCACGACTCGCTTTAGCAATGGTCGCTTAAGCGGAGCCTGGTTTATAAAAGCGAGACCTCTAGATTTTGCCAAGTTCGCTTAAGCGAACCTGTGGTCGCTTAACGACGCTTGAGGGGTTTTTGACCTGTATATTTAGGGGTTCAAGCCTCATTTTCATTTTTGAGCCTGAGAAATTCTTAGTGGGGACTTTTGAAAGAATTCCTGTGCTAAATTAGTTGGTAAGCTTTCATGATCCTAAACCTTCATTTTCCTTGGATTATTTATTAATTCTAATATGAAAATTTGAGATTTTTATTGGTAAATGGTAAGCTTTTTTAAGAACTCAAGTTCTTAATTAAAATGGAGTTTGTGAACTGATTTTGAGTCCTTTTTCGAAATAATTTTCCCAATGAATTCCTAAATCCTTGAGTAATGTTTTCAATTCTTAAGTTTTGAATTTAATTTAGGATTGGGTTTTGAGTTGATTGACCCATTTTCAAAGTAATTAATGCATGTATTTTTTTTTTCCGGATATTTATTGTGAAAAAATGATTGTTATAGATTGTGTGGCTTCGCAACTGATTCGGAAGGGGATGACTCAACTCTTGGAGTGATTAATTGTGTGATTTAAGGCAAGTGATCCTCTAAACCTTGTATCCTAGTAGAATTCGTGTATTTTCTTCGTTGTTTGTGTGTTGAAAGTAATGGAAAAGAGGTGAATGGTCAATTGTCCACTTGATAAATTTTAATGAATAAAAAATGGATTGAAATGAAAAGGCTATGTGATGATCAGTTTGTGAATTGCCTTGTCGTAACCCTTACTGGTTGATTGATGAAATGTTTGATAGTATGAAAGTGAACTTCAATTTTTTGAATTGTTGTCTCTTCTATATGGAGTGATAGCTTGTGTGCATTGATTGTTGAAGATTGTGATGAGACATATGATGATTTTGATGTCGAGGTCCTTGGCAGCGAGTGTTATTTCGAGGTCATTTTCGACAAATATTGTAAAGCCGATGAGAAATGGTTTCGGCTAGTGAAATTGTGTTGATGGAAAATGATTGTTGCGAGAGATTGATTATTTTGAATTGATGTATTTCTATGCTTATTAGTAATTTACCTTTTACTAGTGATTAATGCACTTGTTATGTGTGATTAATCTACTTTATATTGAGATTGACTACTTGATATCGTTTGAGTGTTGAACTGTGGTTATTGAGCCTTGTGAGCTATGTATTATAAAAATGTTAGCTTGAGCTTATTTCTGTGCAGGTTGTAGTTTGAGAAGGCTCGATTGAAATGTATGAGATATTCAATTTCTAGCTAGCTGTCTTGTTTGTTAGGCTTCTTGTTGGGTACCGTCTTGTTGGTACTCATCCATTGTTTCTACGCTTGTGTAGGTTCCAAGTCCGTACGCATGTGATCTCTTTCTTCTCCTCCTGATTTCGAGTCTCGTCAAGTATTTAGAGAGGTAGCTTCTTATCACTTCGGTGGACCTATTTTTCTTTATACTTTGTTCTGTTTGAGAAACAAAGGCTGAGACTTGTAATTATTTTGATTCTGCACTTTATGTGTTTAGTGGTTTGTCCATGTGATAACCAGATTTTGAAAATTTTAATATAATGAATAAGTTTTCCACTTTATCTTGTTCTTTCTTTAGGAAAAAGTATTCGGGAGCATTCCCCTTCATAATGAGATTTTCAATATGTAGAGAGAGTATGAGTGATACTTGTTTGAGATGGACGATCCTGTCTAGCTCACGACAAAAGAATCCACTCAAAGTGGAAGGAAAAAGTGGTAGAGGGGACACATAAGGAAAGGATCTATGGGATAGTTTCGCTGAACGATGTAAGACTACTCCAATCACATCTAGAAGGTATTGGATTGCCACACCAAGCCGAGGAACTTGACGGTGTTCAGACAACAGCTATGTCGGCGCAAATCACACAACTTACACGTGCATTGGCAGTGTCCGAGGAAAAAGAGTTTTTGAACAAGAAAACATGAACAAAATCATCGAGAAAAATAAAAAAAAAGGTATTCAACCTCGCTCCTCTGCCTAGTGTGTCCCGTTTTTCAAGAGGATCCTCTCCATTGAAGAAGACAAATACATAGTCTCCATCCCTTAGCATCCCTATAGTGAAAATTTTAGATTTTTTAAAACTAAACTTTGAAAGACTTTATAAGTCTCTAATTATGGAGATCTATATTTCTTTCTACCTTACCCCTTAAAACAATTATAGTACAATTGATACCTTAAACGTATCAAATAGTCTAATAGGTACTTAAAAAATGTCCATACTTTTTCATAAGGCCTTAGCTTCTAGAGCAAACATATCTATCAATAAAATTTGAAATAGGTGTAATTGCCTCTAATGTCATATTCCTAAATAGTTCAATAGCTCCTAGCAAAGTTATACTACTATACTATTACTTTATTCTTAGCTTTAAAATATATTATTATCCCTATATAACGAATATTCAAACCTCTATGTCGTTTATAAAAATATCTCAAACTTTATGCAAATTGAAATATTCTTATCTATCAAGACATGAATACCAAAAAATTCTTTAATGTGCACTAGCTAGAATCGTATATAAATGTGTCTAATCAATTTTTGGGACGTCACTAGATTGTTTTTAGGACATATACTGTATTGTCTGACAATGTTTCAAGAAAGAAAAATCAAAGGTCTCATCTGAATAATGTGCATGATGAGTAGGAATTGTTTTTATTATAATAAGGCATAACATATAAATATAACCTAACGAATAATTATGTCCTCTAACTTTGAATATGCACAAGTAGATACTTAAATTATTATAAAATTGAACAAGTAGATACAAGTGTCATACATGGCATAATACACCTAAAATGTCATGTAGGATACAAAATTGTCATGTAGGGTGTCATGTAGGACGAATGTGTCTATTTGCTCAATTTTACACAAGTTTAAGTGTCTACTTGTGCAGACCGAAAGTTAAAGGTCATAGTTATAAATTAACTCAAGTTAAGGATCATGTTTATGCATTATGCCTTAAAATAACTATAGTAGAAGTGGTACACTGTATGGTGTCATCAATAGTTATTTTTTACAAAATGACCAGTTTGATGCAATAAAGCTCCAGCGCTATGCATAAGGACTAGAGAAGGGTCCGACTACAAAGACCTATTATAGATTGTCTTAGGTTGCCCTATTAGAAGTTGTTTTAAAGGCTTGAGCATGACCTTCTGATCACATGATACGATGTTTACCTATTACGCAAAGGCTCTCCTTGTTCAATAATTATTATAGGGGCAATTTGGTGCACAAAACTTTTGTTATGTGTAGGGTTCATCGAATGACTCGACCACAAGGATCTATTGTACGTAGCCTTATCTTTTATATCTACTAAAGATTATTTTTAAGACTTGAACTTGTGACCTCCTGATCACATGACAGCAACTTTTACCCGTTACGTTATACTTCAACATTCACCTTATTCAATAATTATTAGGGAAAAAGGATAAATATTTTCCCGAACTATCGTAAATGGTATGCAGATACCCTCCGTCATTCTTTTGGAACATTGGTGTCCCTGTCGTTCATAAATTAGAGCATATATGCCCTTCACTCTAACGAAAGGGCAGGGGCACCAATGTCCCCAAAGTATGACGGCAGGGGCACCAATGTCCCCAAAGTATGACGGCAGGGGCACCAATGTCCCAAAAGTATGATGACAAGAGCATCAATGTCCCAAAAGTATGATGACAAGAGCACCAATGTCCCAAAAGTATGATGGCATGGGCACCAATGTCCCAAAAGTATGATGAAAGATATTTGCACACCATTTACAATAGTTCGGGGGTATATCTGTCCTGTTTCCCTAATTATTATAACCTATAAGATTTAATTCATGCTCCAAAGTTTTGTATTTTCAAGTATCAATTCCCTCTTTAGTAATATTTTTTAAGTAGAGAAAAACATTAAAAAAAAATATATCCTTTTGTAATAATATCTATACCATATATTATTAATAGAACACTTTTTGTATTGACCAATAATACAGAAACAACCAAAGCATCACGTCTTTCAAAATAGACACTGATCGAATGCTACACAGAAGCAAGTGGTCATTCCCTTGTCATAATGACTTAAAACCCTCAAAGTCAATGGCCCCAACTCACCCATGGCAAATATATAATACTTTAAAAAACAAAAAGAAAAATTAACGACGGATAAAATTTTATAGCTAAAACAATTAAAAGTTCTTACTAATTTTATTTAGCTATAAATTATATTAAAATTGAGTTATCTAGAAGCGTTTTGGAGATAGGCTAAGTAAGAATTTCATAAAATTTTATATTTTCTTATAATAATTATATTGTTCTCATTTCGATTTATGTGATTGTCTTGACTAATTAAACATGAAAAATTAAATGGAAATAGATTCTTTTGGATTTTGTGATATAATAAAGTTTTAGATATTTATATGATGATATAAAGTATTTATTAAAGATATAATTAATATAGTTAAAATAAAATTCTTTTTAAATAAATAAGTATGACTTTTTTTTTAGACAGATAAAAAGGAAAAGATAGCACAGAATTAAATAATGGACAGATTTAGTAGCTATAGAGTAAAATTCATGGTCAATCTTATTTAGTGATGAATTAGTAACATATTATTAAAAAAATTACTAGTTACAAGTAATTTAGAGATAAAATTTATAGTTAGATTTAGTGTTTTTAATGATATAATTAATCATACCAAAAAATTATAATTAAGGGGATTAATAAGAGACTTTTAAGTGCTCAAGCTAATAGATAATATCAAAAGGAATTTTGCAGCATATATTTGATGGTCCTGAGAGATTTTTAATATATATACCTAAAAGAATAATTTCATCAAATTTATGTGAAAAAAAAAATATGGGCTTACTCAAAAAGAGAAGAAAAAAAGGAAAAGAAAAATTCTCCATTATCCCATCAAAAGTCATTTTCAACTAAGGTATTCGTATTTTAGGGCTGAAGTAATCTAATTCTTTTAAAGTGGAGGCTAATCATATATATTTTTTTTATTTGCAAAATGAGTTTCTTTTTATTCCTTGGATATTTATTATTATTTAGATGAAATAGAATAATTTAAGTGAAGGAATTTTAATTTAATTTAATTTAATAAAGTGAAAATCATTTTCATGAGTTCCTAACTATTATATTCTTTATTGAAGTCATTTTCATTCTAGAGGATTGCATCATATATACCGTTTTTATGTGTTTGGTAGAGTTTATTCACTAAGCAAATACATGGAAAAGAGAAAATAGAGGATCAATAATGAAACTATTTACAATATGGCAAACGAATATTTATTTTCTTGGTATAATCACGTGGAAGTACCCACATAAGGTCCGGTTTGAACGCGAGATTTCTAGCTAATGATGAAGAGATAATACCTGATAGTATTATTAGATTTTTAAAAATGAAGAAATTATCTAGTATCGACTTAATGGGAAATTTGAACCTATCAGTTTGGAATATAGTGAGATGGATAAAATTCTCAATTCTTAATTAAATGGTCTCAATCTCAAGTTCTAATAATAAAGAAATTTTTAATAAGGAGTGCCCCCTTAAATTATAACATGCATAAGATAAATTTAAATTAATCAAATCAGTAATTTTGAATATCGAATGATCAAATTAAATTAAAAAACTTAGAAGCTCGAAAAGCAAGCAAAAGTGCAATTAATAGAACCCAACGAAATATAGTTTGATTTCATAACTCTTTTCATGATCCCTAACTTCAAGAAAAAGGTGAAAAAAGAAATGCCCATAGAAATTAAATGAGAGTGTTACACTTGTCCATCAACATGGATTGTGGTGCACGGGTGAGAGTATTTTACGCTTAATCAGTAGTTTCGGGTTTGAGTCTTGGTATAGAGAAAATGTTGTTGGGAGCGCCATCCTTGAATGGACCCTGCAGAGCGCGATTCCAATTTAGTCAGAACTCCAATGAGGGCTTCAAATACCAGATGAAAAACCAAAAATAAAAAAGTCACACTTGTCCTCCTCTAGAATTATCTTAAACTTTCATGTTAAGTCCAAAGATCATTAGTCATTTTATCATTAACTTATTTTGTATTTAGTAATAAAAAATCATTAAATATATAAAAATATCTAATTATGAACTCAGTAATAAAAACGAGTTACAAAGCTCATATATAATTCAAAGCATAGCTCTGATTCTGAGTTCAATACCTAAAAAAAGCATTGTAAAGGTGTCTTAATTAGATATATGAACTCATTATACATTTACCAAGTAGGTGTAGAATGTTGTTAGGTTACAAGATATATACTTTTTGGTATGTTGAAGCAAATTTCCATTACCACTTAAAAGGAACAAAAGAAAAGAAAAGAAAAAGGTAAATATAAGAAAGAGAATTGAAAAAAGCAAGTTAAGTTGTGGAGAATGAAAAACTTTAAATATGTGAAAGTGGTTGGGCATCAATTATATATAATATATGTGGAATGGAATTCAACTCAATCATTGACACAATATGTAGAAACTATTAGTACTACCATGCAATGAATTTTTCCAATATATTCACTTAGTGATGGTTGGCCTGCCTAGCTGCATGCTCACTTTTTTTATTTTTTATTTTATTATATCGAGATACGAGAAAATTACAAAATAAAAAATTAGATCAAATCAAATAAGGTGAAAATTTATATAGTTAATTAACTAAGCTTCTCAGCTCCTGGGGTGACTAGCTCACTCTGGAGTTGTTACGTAGATAAGACTTTAGTCCTTTTTTTTTTGTGTCTTATAAATACAACACGATTTAGCTATACAGGGTAATTTTAATTTTTTTTAAAAAAACTAAGCTTCTTGCTTGACTGTATGCTCACCTTTTCTGGTGCTTCTAATCATCTAAATTATTTTTAATTTATATATGACAAAAAAAGTGTTAAAATAATTTTTTTTGACATACATAAACTACTTAAAAATAAATGATTCATGATGACATAAAATACTTAATATTTTATGGAAAAGTGTAAAGATATTTAAGCTTGACCAGGAGAAAAAAAACACGATTCACTATGGGTGATTGGGTTCGGAAATTTTTTTTTCTCAATATACCTCTAAAATAATTATCAATACTTTTCATACTCCAATACAATTTTATTTTCCTTTAATTTTAATTGGGATTTAGAATTTTAAGATTGTTGGTGTTCTGAAACTGACGATTAACAGTGAAATTTGAACTCGGTTCAATAACACTAATATAGCCTTATGCATCCACCAAAGAAACAGTCGACCAGTCAGATCATTTGTTCGTTGGGTATTCTATGTTATTTTTATGCAAATAGCTCTTAATTTCGACGAGGTTAATAAGTACTCGAGCACCCAGCAAACTCTACGTGAGTCCGCCCCTAACTTCTAAGAAATAAAAACGTAAATAACCTAGCTACGCATTTAAGAGTTTGGCCTAATAATCAATATAGTAATATTAAGTTGGAGGGTACCCAAAACTCTGGCCTAGTATGTAGTTAGCGACGTGGCCGTGGGTAATATTAAATGAAAAATTAATCGAGATGCATATAAATTTGATCAAATATCATTTAAAAAAAACTAGTAAATAGGTATGGACCGATCCAGAATATCACGGGCCATTTCATCGTGTGTTTTTATTTATTTTTTTAATCTCAAGTTGAAAGAAACACTGACTAATTAGTCATTTAAACAAACAAAAAAAATTATTAGATACTTGACAAAAACATAACGGGAAAAGAATAATATAACCAACTAGAAAATACATAGCAAAAGAAATTAAACATATTAAAAGTTCTTAATGAAAATTGAAAAAAAAATAATTCATTTAACTCTAGAAATGAAAATAATAATATTACTTGTCTTTTAAAAAATTCCACTCTCTTAATCAGAAAGATATATATATATATATATGTTTAAACTATTATTGTGATTCATTTTTTCTCATAATAAGTCATATCAATAATTGGACAGCATAAAGACGAATATGAACAAGAAAAAAAGTAGTATTATAAATATCTATCATTTTATTAAAACGTCAAATATGTTTTATTAAAATAATAATATAATTTATTAAAAGGACAAAATTACCAGAGAGATAGAATAATAAAAATTTTATATAGCTGTTATATTTTGTACCATTCATATTGATAGGGACCAATAGGCAACTTATGAGACATTGAGAACCAGAAAAAGCCAAAGTCCTTTGCCAATTGCATATGGTCTTTGATTGGTATATCACAGGTTGGATAGATACTCCATTTGGGAGATTCTTTTCTTACATCTCATGAAATCGTCGTCTCGTTTTCGGTATCTGTATTGAAATTTGATTAATTTAGATTCATTTTGGTTAGGGGCTTATTTGAAAGTATTGTTCTCTATCGAAGATTCTTTAATATTCAGAACTCAATCAAACCTAAAATCTCTAGTTAAGAAAGGAACAATATCATCCACAATACCAAATCCTTTTGTGGTCATGAGCTCTTTTACTAGTTCTTTTTTCCCCTTCAATTAATCGTCAAAATAACATATTCTTTGTTTCTACTTTTTTCCTTTTTAATTGATGTAAAATTTAGGTCTTAGACCTAGCTCTGATTTCTAAAGTTAATTAGTTTGAAGGGAGCATTATTGTTCTAGCATTATAAGGTGGGGGATTTATGTCTTATAAGAATTTCACTTATGTGAGACTTTTTTATTTTTCAATACCTTAATATTAGACATCTGAAGCGTGAAAAATTTAATTTGAGTTTGGATGAGATGAGTCCACTCTAATACCACATGAAATCAGGTTTTGTGCTTAACTTTCACCTCAAAAACTAATTTTAGTGGGAGGAGGATTAATCAAGCTAGCCTCGTAACATGATTATTTATTTCATACACCATCGATATGAGACTTTTTTATTCTTCTATATGTTTGTCAATTTTTGAAGCTAATTAGAAGAAAGATTTGCTTAATTGTGACATTAGTTTATATGACTATATGATTTAGTTACATTTTTGGAGGACCACAAATACATTAGAATATAAAGATGAAAATATATGCAGTATTCTGTTCTCATTTGGATGTTACGTTCTTGTGACAAACTTTATAATATATTACTAACGCATGATGATTTTTGTCACTTGGAAGTAATTAGTTGATACTCTTGACGTCAAAAATAAAAGAAAGACTACAAGTTAATTTGTATTATATATTAATATAAAGAGAAAATTATGAAAAATCAAATAAAAAAGAGGGACCGGGGCGATTTGATCTCAATGGAAAGAATCATATTGAATTGAACAGGACTGAAACAAAATATTTGAAGTGCAAGTTCAGTGCCATAAGATATGACAGGTATGAAGATTAGGATTGATACTCTCAATTCATTTCTAAGAAAGAAAGTTTCAGATATCTAGGATCAATAATCTAAGAAAATTAAGATATTGATGATAATGTTACTCATCATATTAGAGAGGGTAAATGAAATAGCAACTCTCATCTGGTCATGTTTTGTAGGATAAGAGTGTTCACCAAGCCTTAAAAAAGTAAGTTTTATAAAATGACGGTCAGAAATCTATATTACATAGATTGATCGGTCAATAACTCATGATGTTCATAAGTTGAAAGTAATTAACAAAAAGAAGCATATTGAGATATATGCATGGTTATACTTGGAGAAATAAGGAAAACCTATCAAGGAAGAAGTGGGAGTAACCTCGTGGTGGACAAGATAATAGAGGCGATATTGAGATAATTTGGGTATGTAAAGAAAGAATGCGTAAATTCTCAAGTGATGAGGTATAAGAGGTTGTCCATAGTTCGTATAAGAAGAGATAAGAGGTAAGTCGAAGAATTGATCTTGGTAGAAATAGATAGCTGAGTATTGTCTAATTCCCTTATCAATATTTGTTGTTTCCTCTACTTTAGTTATCATAGTATTTATTATCGTTACGGTTCTCTTCTTCATTGTTAATGTAATTGTTTTACTAGCCTAATTAAACTATGATTTATCGCTCCTTAATTAAGTCAAACTTATATTAACACTCAACTATATCCTTCTTTGTGTTTATCCAAATAACATAAACTATTTTGATACTAATATTCAGTTTGACAAAATAACTACAATATTTGGCACGATGAGGTACGTAGCTAATATAAACGAATTGATTCCTTATTTAAAGAATCTATAATAATTAACAAAACCAAAATGAATAAAACTTGATTTGATTTAAGAAAGAAAAGTACAAAGAAAAGAACAAAAATTTAATCTTATCAATCTAAAGATGGTTTATGAACCATTATAAGTGCCCTAAGCATTATCTTAAAACTTACATATATATATATATATATATA
>NC_028647.1:8555435-8642677 GCF_001406875.1 Solanum pennellii
TATATATATGTTTTATTTTTTTGGTACCAAAAGAATCAAACATTTAATGAAACCTAGATACAAATCATTTGCACTATAATAATAATAATAATACATTTTGGTGCTTAAAATTAAATCTCAATTAGTATGTTTTGGAAGAATAAAAGTTCTTTGGATAGAAAGATTCCAAAAGGATTTGCCCATCCCTTTATTTTCTCTCTACCTAAAAGAAAGGTTCTTTAATTTATATAATACATTTTCTTTTGTACTAAATACAACCATGATCAATCTTTTGGCCTTCCTTAAATAGTAAAAAGACTATCAAAAGTTTAACTTATAAATAACTTAATTATATCTTGATAGTGTACTAATTTTTCATCAGCATACTAATTTTAGTTTAACTTGTCAATTTTAACATATCAAAAAAAAAATATTTATCATAATGTATCGTCGTAACATGGTAGGTTCTCATTCAAAGTCAAAAATTTCTCTTTCTTCTTATATTGGACATCACACCCTCCAAAAATATATCAAACAAAAAAATTAGGAAATATCTTTGAAAAAATCTCAATCTATAGACCATTTAGGTATTGTAAATAATATTATTGAAATAAAAGAGAATGTATTCACTTATCTTTGACATAGCCTCAATTATAGACACAGAGAACAAATAGAGCATCATTCTTCTTAATAGTACATTCTATAAAAGAGATGTATTTTATTCTAATTGATAATTGATTTAGATAAAGGTTCTCTTTTATTGACATTTTTCAGATAGAAAACAAAATTAGAAGTATTTTTATCATGTTTGACATGGAGCACCGCCCATTTTATAACATTATCGGAAAATAAGAAATTAGCGATAAATAAAATTAATAATTAAATAGTAAAAATTTCATATTAATTTTATTTAGTGATGAACTATTGGATAGATTATAAAAGAAATCTAATTAGCCAGAAGCTAGTTAGCGATGGATTACATAGAAATTACCAATAAATTTTATAGTTTCATATTTTGTAGCAGGGTAGGAATTCTCTAAGTAGGCGTTTAGCCAAGCGATTTTAGCTCATGATATCATGAATTCATGAGATGGGCGTTTGAACATGCGTTTTAACGTTGATTTCATCTTATAATTTCATATCATGAGATAAAATCTCAAATTCTCCAATGATTTGGGAATTTCGAATCATAATATGAGATTTTTCAAATACAAATCATGATAAGTTCATATTTTGTAGAAGTAATCACACCTAATTTACATATATATATATTGGTCATTTATTTGATATGTAAATATAAATTATAATTCGTATGATTAATTTTTAAACCGTTTATATCTCATAAAATATTAATTTCTCTATAAAAAATTTTTTTTACTTCAAATTAATTCTTAGTTTACCATTCATTTTCACCAAATTCATTAATTTTTTGTCAAACTTATTACTACTTCATTCAAATCAATGTTTGATATTTCATTATATTGAGTGGACGAGACTAATCACTATAGCATTAATTGCAAAAATAATTTCTTTAGCTACTACTTGAACACTACAACTTATGTTCAATTTTATTTTTTTATTAACTCAAAGTTTGATTAATAAATGTTGTATTTTGTAGAATGGCTTTGTGATAATGTATAATGCGATTTTATAAATTCTAGTTTATCTGGTAAGATTACATAAAAATTGAGACAATTTTAATTTTACAATTTATATAGTTTTACGTTTATGAGATAACATACAACATAAAAAGTTCAAATTGTATATCCAAACAAAACTTCAACTTCATCCATTATTTTAGAATCATGATTTCATATTGCATGATCAAACGAGTCCTAAATTTGATGATATTAACGCATTATTGTCTCTTCTTTAAACAAAACGAAAAATAACATATTTCATCCGTCCAACAAAAGTTGTTCATTATTGACTTTGCACACATTTTTAAGAAACAATAAATATTATAACGACCTTTAAATTTAATAAATATAATGTTTTGAAAAATATAATAAGGAAATGACCACAATTAATTATAAGGATAAATTAGAAACTAAGTGTAAAATTATCCATTAATTTTATAAAGTGATAAATAAGTATTGTTGGACATTTCAAAATACGAATAGTGGACAATTATTATTACGCGTAATAATATTTTTTACCTCAAATAGAATGTTGTTTGAAAACAAGCAACTTAATTCATAGAAGTAACTAAGAGTATGTATTTGAAGTTTTTAGTATTCAAATTTGAAACGTTCAAGTCTCTTTAATTTACAAAGATAATCACTTCAATTCCTTTAGATAGTTACACGCATAAAAGAATTAAATCAATATGTTCTTTCTTCCTAAAATTATAGAGAAAAATAATATTTCAAAAAATTGTGTTTTACATTGAAAACATTATTTGTTCATTAAATATGATCAATTTTCGAAATTTTACTTTCAAAACATTTAATATTATATATTTTTTCTTTTATAAAACTAAAAAAAAGATCAAGTAGAATGAATTTTCAAACCCGACTTCATACTTCAAAAACTATTTCTCATAACACACAACTCTAAAAACTTTTTATTCACGATGATTCAATTTGATTTGAATGAAGTTTAGCGGGAAAAAAAACTTTTAAATTATGTGATACATTAAACATGCTATGTTATTGAGAAGGGAAATGTATATTACTTTTAAACTGACTAAAATAAGAATATTAATTTTTAAATTTCAACTAAATCTTATGATCAGAAACAATAATTTAATTAAGTTCGATACTCAAAGTATACATTTTCCTTCTCTTTTATGAGTTCTTGTGTATCATATGTGAGATATAAAAAAAATATGAATTTAAAAAGAAAGAAAACGTGTCAATACAATCTTTTTCTAGCTAGAGCACTATTTTCAAATCATTTTACAAAAATATAAAAAAAAAATATATATAAAATGAAAGTAGTAAAGAATCAGAGTTGTCTTTATGTTGAGACACAAAAATTTATGAAATTTTTTCATACATAACATAAAAGGGGAAGAAAAGCTGCAACAGTGAATTTAATGATAATAAAACTTACTGTATGTTTTTCTGGTCCTATATTTGGATAAGCTCCTCTTCTACTTTTTCCCTTTAATTAATTCTTGACTAGAGAGTTTAAATTTGTAAAATTATAAATATGAATTGACTTTTGAAAGTTCCTTTTTCTTTTTCAATTTATTAGTTATTAATATGAACTCTTGTTTGTTTTGTTAAAACTAATTACTTATGTTAGAGAATATTTTACATGAATGTGGTACTTTTTATATGACTTTAAATTTAATTGGTTTTGATGTAAATGTCAACTATCATAATTCATATGTAAAATTAAAAAAAAAAACTATTATTTATCATACGAAAATTTATTTTTGATCCTATTATATCTTGATTGTTATCGTTCACTTATATCTTTAACTATATTAGAAATAAGGATGAATTACATAAATTTACTAGTTTAGTGTTGATTATTTAGATACAAGTTAATTTGTAATATTACGTATTTACTAAAGTTTAGTGTGTTTGATACATGTATAGATATGTGGTCGAAATTTAAGTATAAGTTATTCTAGATATAATGCATCCAGTTGGTGAATTCGCATGTACCGTGATAATATATAGACAAATTATGCTCGCCTCCTTTCCATCTCATTCGTCGCTCTTTTATCTTGCTCGCATATATGAAGTGATTCGCATGTATATGACGCTCACACAGATATATGTATGTAGATATATTTGATTTGAAAGTTGGGGTGAATTTATTAAGACTAGTGGGATAAAATGCTATTATAGGGAGAATAAATAAATATGATTAAAACATTATGTATTTAGATAATTTCACGTAAAAATAAATATGTCTTTTTATTTATCTAATTTTAAAAATTAAAAGATAATTCAGAACGCTTTTGTTTTCCTCACTCCTCACCGTCCATCAGGACACTTCTACTTTCCTCAATTCTCACCGTCCTCGGCTTGCTTACGTAGTAAAAATAAAGAAATTGTCTATGACAGATGGAATACGAGATCTAGGTAAGTCTTTCTTTTTTTGTCAACTTTAATGCTACGTAGACTTTATTTTATTCTTATTTTACCCTTATAATAAATATTAGTTATAAACAAATTTGATATCTCAATTGGTTGACTATCTGAACATTTATCTTGTTGGCAACGAGTCAATTTCTTATTTTATAATTTCTCGTCTCATTTCTCATTTCCTGTTTTCCTGCTATACTTAAAATAATTAAGTATGAAATGTAATAAACTTAATAGATTTTTTCACATAATTTTTTAAAAATATATCAAATCAAACATGAACCGAAATAATATTATTTGTGGAAGCCTAAAAGAATGATAGTCAAGGTGATATATGTACATACTAGATACATTTATTTTTCCAAAGATGTGAAACCACTACCAATCTAGCATTCAATATAATTTCCTAACAATAAACAATATTTGAAAATAACGAAAAAAGACAAAACTTTATTAAATGATAAAAGCGTTTCGCTTTTTTAGAAATTTTTCTACTTTTATTACCCAAACTAAAATTTCAAAATCTACTTTTCCCATTTAAATAATTTCATTCTTAAATCCTTTTATTCATTTTTTTAAATTATAAACTGGGGTCTAGGGTGGCTACAGTGGGGGCTGGTTCTTAAAGCCTTTGTGGCCACTCCATCGTTCTCAAACTCCACTCGTAAAAATTTCACTGAATATATTATTAATTTAATGCATTTTAAATTTAATAAAAGTCAAATCAGATAGATAAATTGAAATTGATGGAGTAATTAAATTATTTATAAAAAGTACAAAAAAATTTATTATTTTTGACTAAATAAATAAAAAAAGGATTTCCACTTGTATTATTCTACCACATGCATGACTATTGCCTCCAAAAAACACTATAAATACCCCTTTCCATTATCCCCTTTTCTTATAACATTCAAACCCAAAATTAAAACAGAGCAATTTTAGTTTCTGAGATAAAAAAAAAATGGAGAATGGTACAAAAGGGAAACTTACAGTTTCATCTTCTCTACAAATTGAACAGCCTTTACCACCATCAAAGCTATGGAAAATTATAGTTGTAGCTTCCATAGCTGCTGGTGTTCAATTTGGTTGGGCTCTTCAGCTCTCTTTGCTTACACCTTACGTTCAATTACTCGGTATTCCTCATCGATTTGCCTCTTTTATTTGGCTTTGTGGACCCATTTCTGGTATGATTGTTCAACCAGTGGTCGGTTACTACAGTGATAATTGCTCCTCCCGTTTCGGTCGTCGCCGCCCCTTCATTGCCGCCGGTGCTGCACTTGTTACCATTGCCGTTTTTCTAATCGGATTCGCCGCCGACCTTGGTCATGCCTCCGGTGACCCTCTCGGAAAAGGATCTAAACCACGTGCTATTGCTGTATTCGTCGTCGGCTTTTGGATCCTTGATGTTGCTAACAACATGTTACAGGTAATTTTTAAATCGAAATTCGAAAATTAAAATTGTGTTTGAACATATATTTAATCGGAAACGATACACACACGCTCGTCACGGGTGTAAAACAAATTATTTACTGTATTTTTTTTTAACTAGCTAGTTGCTATATTTTTATATAATTAAAATCATATAAAGACTACATGCAATACAAAATTCCAGCTAGATAAATGTAAAAAAAATATAATTTTAGGTACAAACAAAAAAAATTAGATCTAAATATTTGCTAAAAAAAATAAATAAATGGAATTCCTCAATAATTATTCTTCTAATAACATGTTTTGTAAAAGATTAACAACTTTATTCTGTGTTTTTTTAATAAATAATTATAAAAGGTCACAAGTTGTAATTTATTTCTAGTTTCACTTAATTATATATAAAATTTGATTGTTTCGATTTTTAATTTAATTATAAGCTCATGTGTTACTAAATTAATACAACAAAAAAATTAATTAAAAAGTCACATGCAGTGATTACAGTGTTAAAATAATCAACTTTTATTACTAATATTTATCCGTCATAATTAAATTGTTTTTATTTTTCAGGGCCCATGCAGAGCACTACTGGCTGATCTCTCCGGCGGAAAATCCGGCAGGATGAGAACAGCAAATGCATTTTTCTCATTTTTCATGGCCGTCGGAAACATTCTGGGGTACGCCGCCGGTTCATATTCTCGCCTATTCAAAGTATTCCCCTTCTCAAAAACCAAAGCCTGCGATATGTACTGTGCAAATCTGAAGAGTTGTTTCTTCATCGCTATATTCCTTTTACTCAGTTTAACAACTTTAGCCTTAACTTTAGTCCGTGAAAACGAACTCCCGGAGAAAGAAGAGCAAGAAATCGACGAGAAATTAGCCGGTGCCGGAAAATCGAAAGTACCGTTTTTCGGTGAAATTTTTGGGGCTTTGAAAGATTTACCTAGACCCATGTGGATTCTTCTATTAGTAACCTGTTTGAACTGGATTGCGTGGTTTCCCTTTTTCTTATACGACACAGATTGGATGGCTAAGGAGGTTTTCGGTGGACAAGTCGGTGATGCGAAACTGTACGATTTGGGTGTACGCGCTGGTGCATTAGGATTACTGTTGCAATCTGTTGTTCTAGGGTTTATGTCACTTGGGGTTGAATTTTTAGGGAAGAAGATCGGTGGTGCTAAGAGACTATGGGGGATTTTGAACTTCGTTTTAGCTATTTGCTTAGCTATGACTATTTTGGTCACCAAAATGGCCGAGAAATCTCGCCGGCACGACGCCGCCGGTACACTCATGGGCCCGACGCCTGGTGTTAAAATCGGTGCTTTGCTTCTCTTTGCCGCCCTTGGTATTCCTCTCGCGGTGAGTTTCTTTTCATTTATTATTACGATAAATAAAATTTTAGATAGTCAATCAACTGAGTTAATAAAATATTTTTTTTAAAAAAATTAATATTTATAATTAGTATGTGTGAACAAATATTACAGGTGGGTTGACTCATAAGTCCAAATATGACAAAGAGATTGATTATGATTTTTAAGAATTTTGGTTTTTTTTAGGTTGGTGGAAAATTTATATTATATGGATAAGCAAAGTGTGAAAATATTGACCAAATATGACTATAACAACCACAAATTATTTGTTAGTTATATACATGACATCCTCTTCATATATAGGCATATAAAATTAATTAAATGGATTTCTTTCTCTTGTAAAAATTATATATCATTTTTTAAATTGAAATTGGATATTTAGTTACATCTTTTTTAATAGCAATTAGGATGAACAATAGCCACATGTATGTTTTCAATGGATAATCAATTTTTTTTTTGAAGAAAATTTAAAGGGAGTATAGGTTTATGGCTTTTTACCAATAAAATAATCATGATATGTATGTGGGCTTTGTAAAAGGTTTGTAAAGTCACACACATAAATGTAGAAGGTGTGAGAAGCTTTTAATTAATGCATCACATGACTTTTTAGTTTTGTTAATTTCTAGTTTTTTTAGTTATCATGATAAGATTTAACATCAGAACGATTATTATTTCTTAATTATTTAAATTAATAGAACAAATAATTTTAATAAACATGACAACTAAAAAGAATCGACTATCATTTGTTTATCCTAACATAAGGATTAGGAGAATCTTATTACTTTTTGATTAGGATAATAATAGAAGTTTCTATGCAAATCATCTTTTATTATTATGGCAAAAGCATATATTCTCTCTTTTCTTCCTTTAAATTATTCTTTTAAGATAGAATTATTTCACTTTGATGTTAGATTTTCCCTTTTTATACTTTTAACTTTTTTGAAATTGATCATGTTTTACTAATATATGAAATAAAAATAATTTTATTTTACAGGTAACTTTTAGTATTCCATTTGCTTTGGCATCTATATTTTCTAGTAATGCTGGTTCAGGACAAGGCTTGTCACTAGGAGTGCTCAATCTTGCAATTGTTGTACCACAGGTACTATTTAATTTTTAATTATTAATTCCTCAATCATGGATATAACGTACTTATTCTTCTTTTAATTGTCTTACTTTCATAATTAATGCACAATATATTTAAACCACAAACGTGTAATCTAAATAGTGAAAAAATATATAAATGCTAGTCTATTACGTGTATATAACTGTTATAGATCGAATTTATGTACTAAAACATTACAATCAAAGCAATAACAGTATCGTCTTCAAACTATTGACAGTCTTGTAGTTAACTAATTAAATTTAGATCCTCCATCCTACAACGCAAGTTAAAAACACTCGTAAATCCGGACACATGTTATAGGATTAGGGGTAGATGTTTTCAAGGCTAAAAGTTTTGGAGTGTTTTCAATACATCTGTCTCGATAGAAAAAGGTCGAGGCCCACGTTAACCGGCCATTGTCACCTAGACCCCTACAATTAAAAAAAAAAAGAACAACGTATAAATAGGGGAAGATCATAACTGAAGGAATTTGAAAATGACATGTAACTAGAACTACATTAATAAGATATGACCACAAGATATAATCTATGACTATATTTCTTACATTAGGATAAAATTACATACTATTATTGTTGTAGGGCTGATTGATATTAATTAGTTTTAAATACACAATGTACCTAACTATAACTACTTGTTGTTGTTTTTGTATGATATAGATGTTGGTGTCACTAGTAGGAGGGCCATGGGATGATTTGTTTGGAGGAGGAAACTTGCCTGGATTTGTAGTTGGAGCAGTTGCAGCTGCCGCGAGCGGTGTTTTAGCACTCACAATGTTGCCATCACCACCTGCTGATGCTAAACCAGCAGTCGCCATGGGCGGTTTCCATTAAAAAAAATTACAAAAGAAGAAGAAGAAGAAGGAGAAGAAACAAACTTTTTTTTTTTATATTAGTACTTCTCTTTTGTAAACTTTTAGAAAACAAACATAACATGGAGGCTATCATGTCCATGTATCTTCCTTTCTTTTTTTTTCATAAAGCTCTTTAGTGGAAGAAGAATTAGAGGAAGTTTCCTTTTTAATTTCTTCCAAACAAATGGGGTATGTGTAGTTGTTTTCAATTTGTGTGTAACAAAGAAAGTTGTCCAGTATTAACATGTCTGGGCAAATGCTTTGTACCTTTTACTTTTTTATTTTTAATTTTCTTCTTGGAAGGTAGGAAAAAAAAAGTGATTGGAGGTGGAAGTGGGGTACTTTAATTTGGGTTGGTAAGAAGGGGAGATTTATGAAAAACTTTGTACTCAAAGTGGAATCAAAATTGATCTATCTATATATCTATCAATGTTTTCTATTTTTTGTTTCTTGTTTCAACCATTATTTGAACTTTTTGGTGGATTGATAGCACTATTCTTACCTTATTTATTGGTATGCATGTTCTAGCACTTCCCAAACTTTGAAGTATTAATTAATACCTACAATAATTTGTAATATACATGTATTATATTGATTGGTATCATTCAAATGCAAATATAGGCCTAGTATCATTGCTCTTTTAAAACGCTTGGAACAATTGAGTACATCATATTCTTATATCAAGAATGTCCCAAATATGAAATTACTTTATTTATTATTTTCCTTATATATAATGTATAATTTTTCGACAAAAGGTCTATAATTGAACATCAGTGCAACTACGCCCCTAATAAATTATTGGAAATTTGTGTGAGTTTTACCATCCTAAATACTAGTGCACATTGGAAATTTGTGTGAGTTTTACCATCCTAAATACTAGTGCAGTAATTGGAATAAATTATACGTAGATACTTTTGAGATAATATTTTCTATTCATTACAAAATTAAAAACAAAAAAATAACAAGGTTTTTTAGAACACATATTTAAACAAAATTTTCTTGTGAAATTGGAAGGGAATTTTACTTGAGATAAATAGGATTTGGGAGTTGAACTTCCTTTTTCTATATCATTGTTTCTATATTTCTTGATTAAATGTGTAAAGAGAATTCTTTAAAGAAGATAAACATAATAAATAAAGAGAAATTTCACAATTAGCGGCACTTTGATGTCTGTTTATCACTAAAGTGATAAACTAATTATCAAAGATAACTATAGTTTGAAATTTGCGTTATATCAGTGATATAATTATCTAAAATTTACTTTATATCACGGGTAAATCACATAAATGTACCATTTAAAAAAATATTTACCATTTATGTCAACATAACTTTTCTAACTAAATATAACAATTTTTAAGAATTAAAAAATTGTAATGTTAATCTTTATTCGTTCTTTTTCCGTGCTTTTTCTCTTCATCCTCTTTTTTTTTCTTTCTGTGTCAATCTCTCTTCCTCCTCTCTTTTTTTATTTTTTTTAAATTTTCATTTAAATAATTATTTTAAATTACTTTTTCCCATATGTCACTATTTTTATTCAAAAACACGACAAGAAAAGAAATAGAAAAAACAGAAAATTGTACAATATGATGTTCTCAAATAGGAATTTCAAAATTTTAAAATTATAGAAACAAGAGTTAATCATTGATTGTCATTATAAAGATTCAATTTTATGAATTTGTGATTAACTTGGATAGGTTGTTCCTACAAATAAGTGAAATGTCGTTTGGAGTTTATATCCTAATTTTAAGAGGATTTGGTTAAGTTTATAATTGATTTTGGTTAAGTTTATAATTTATTCATGAACAACATAAGTTTAGTCCAATGTATAGATTATTATCTTGTCTTTCGTTAGTTACGTTTTTCATTTATTATTATTTTTCTCTTCTAATTCAACTTTAATATTGTGTAATACACTTTTAATGCAAATTTAATTCATTTTGTACTTTAGTATTTGTTATATTAGATTACTTGTTTAATTCATTATTGATATAAGTTTAATTCACTCTATAGATCATTGTCTTGTGTTTCATTGATTACAATTTTTATCTATGCTTAATTCAAACTTTAATTTAATATTTGTGTATGGACTTTTAATACAAGCTAATTCATTTTGCATTTTATTTGTTGATTTGTAATGACTGAATTACGTCTTTAATTCATTATTGATACAAGTTTTATTCAATTTACAAATCACATAATGCTCTTTCGTTTGCTACATTTTGCATTCATGTTTAATTTGCTTCTCATTCAACTTTGATATATGTAACATTTTTTTTATTCAAGTTTAATTCATTTGACAATTTTGTTATGTTTCTTCGTTTGTTACAATTAGATTACTTGTCAAATTAATTGATTATCTTAGTGATAAAAGCAAAGATAATCTATAAGATACATATGATATAAGTTTTACTCATGGATAATATGAGTTTAATTCAATTTATAGATTGTTGTCTTGTCTTTTGTTAGTTACTTTCATTCATTTTAAATTCTCTTCTAATTTAACTTTAATATTATGTAATACAATATTAAAGCAATTTAATTGATTTTGTAATTTTTAATTTATTTATTACTATTGGATTACTTGTTTAATTCATTATTAATACAAGTTTGATTTACTCTAGACCATTGTGTGTAATACATTTTTAATTCAACTTTAATATGTGTGTGATACATTTTTAAATTCAAGTTTAATTCATTTTTCAATTTATTATGTGTCTTTATTTGTTACGATTAAATTATTTATTTAATTAATTAATTATTGATACAAATTTTATTCATTCTACGAATTATTGACTACTCTACGAAAGAAAGTAAAGAGAGAAACTAAAGGAAAAAAAGCAACGAGGGAGTGCACAACAAAAAGAAGCAAAACAGAAAAAAATAAAAATAAAAAGAAAGTAAGGGAGAAGAGCAACAAAAAGAAAAAAGTTGGCAGAGAAAAAGAGAAAAAAAAACAATAAAAAGAAAGTAAGAGAGGAAGAGCAGCAAAAAAAATTGGCAGATATAAGAAAGAAAGAGCGAGCGAGAAAAAATCTTATAATAATATATAATATTATTTTATATTGATATAAATAGTAATAATTAAAGAGTATAGCTAAAATAAGTAATTATTTTTAAAAAGGATTCACTCAAGTAATTAAGTCTTATATTGTACTATTTCCAAATTTTTTGAGTATATATATCATGTATATATATAAATGGACTTCTGATATATGTATATATTATTTATGTATACGTATTTTATGAGATGTACTTGAATCATCACTAGAAATCACATCAACCATCACCAGATATTCAGATGTCGGTCATACATATAATCAAGCTACAACTTCAAAAATCACTAAGCTCCTAAATACTACCCATAAACATTTCATATAATCTAGCTACAACTTCGAAAATCACTAAATTCCTAAACATGATTGTAGACATTGAAATTTTGTGGAACTCTACAAGGCGTGTTCAATTTGAGTTGGGACTCTACAAATTGTGATCAACTCAAATTAGGATTCTTGAAGGCTACTCAACCCTAAATTCTAATTTATGCCTATATAAAGGGTATGTACTAAATTCTCTTAAAAGACATCTCGGAAATTCCATAAAGAGATCAAGATCTCGAATACTCCATAAATTGATGGATTATTCATATAGAGAGGTCAAATGTAAATCATCCTAATTCGAGAAATACGCTACTAACGGCCCTCGAATCATGGATAAATCATCTTAGAGAGTATTAATCAAGGGAGGAACAAATTTGTACTCACAATCTTGATGAATAAAATCACGTTTCTTCATATTTTATTTGTATGGTTTATTTATTTCCCATATGTTTAAAATTTGTTGCAAACAAATTGGCACGCCCAGTGGGACCAAATATGGCCTTCATCTCTTCTCTCTTAAATCAAGTCTGAAAATCTGAAGCTGCAAAGGTGGAAGAATGAGTACTTCAAGGCTCGTCTTTGAGTTTCAGCAAGTCTACACTCCGTCAAGCCTTGAACCAGGGGGCATTTGTAGACATTGAAATTTTAGGGTTTAGGGTTGAGTAGCCTCCATGAATCCTAATCTGAATTGAATACAATTTATAGAGTCCCAACTCAAATTGAATGTATCTTGTAGAGTCCCCAAAATTTCAATGTCTACAAATGCCCCTGCTTCAAGGCTTGACGGAGTGTAGACTTGCTGAAACTCAAAGACGAGCCTTTAAGTACTCATTCTTCCACCTTTGCAGCTTCAGATTTTTAGACTTGATTTAAGAGAGGAGAGATGAAGGCCATATTTGGTCCCACTGGGCGTGCCAGAATTTGTAGACAATATAATTCGCGTCGAGAAAATAATAATCAAGAACGGAAGATTATAGCAACAATCGATTTTATTATTTCAAATGCGAGTGTTACAATCTCTATGATTCCTCTGAATTCGTCTTTTCAAATATAATTTCAAGGGATTTAAAGCTTGATCTTGAACTTGAGATTTATCTAGATCTTGATCTTGATCTCTATTTCTATCTTGATCTTGCTCTTGGACTTGAACTTGGACTTGAACTTGAACTTGGACTTAGACTTGATCTTGATCTTGACTTGAACTTTATTTTGATCTTGACTTTCTAATTGAATTCAAGGGCTTTGAGCTTGATCTTGAATCCGGTGGTCTTGATCTTGATTGTTCTTAAGCTTGATCTTGGACTTGGACTTGGACTTGATTTTGATCTTGACTTGAACTTTATCTTGATCTTGACTTTCTAGTTGAATTCAAGGGCTTTGAGCTTGATCTTGAATCTGGTGGTCTTGATCTTGATTGTTCTTGAACTTCTTCTTAGACTTGGACTTGGACTTGATTTTGATCTTGACTTGAACTTTATCTTGATATTGACTTTCTAGTTGAATTCAAGGGCTTCGAGCTTGATCTTGAATTCGGTGGTCTTGATCTTGATCGTTCTTAAACTTGATCTTGACTTTTTCAAATCTTGAACTTGAATTCTTGAATTCTTGAACTTGTAGAGAAATTTATAGCTTTTGATCCACGAGCTTTCTCTAGCTTCTTGTTTAGAATTCTTGGTTCGCTTTTTCTGAATTATGAGACCCCTATTTATAGTTTTAGAATAGAGGAGTTGTGATTGGAACAGGACTCCTTTCGGTCAATCAGATTTAAGTGAAATATCATATGGGCTTTATGAAGCGGGCTTTAATTAAATTCATATTTATCTGAATTTGAATAATTAAATCAATTATATTAATCCATAATGTTTATTTGGACTAATATATTTATTAACTTAATATAATCCAAACAACTTTATAAAATTATTTTAAATAAATTTTAAGTGACTATAAATGCCCCCTTCTTCAAGTCTTGTCGAGATATTTTACCTTCAAAGACTAGGCTTGAAGAATTTGAAGACTTCAACTTGTATACTTGGAGATTTTAAAACTTCATATTGAAATATTTTTATTCATAAGGGTTTGCCCCCATTAAGTCACCACCATTTGGTGCAAGTCTGAAGTTATGAAAGCTTACTCATAGCTTGAACTCAAGTAACAGATCAAGTGAGAACATTTGGTTTTTTGATACTCATGCAACTGAACTTAGATTATGGTTCTAAGTGCCTACGTACCTCAATGAAGAGGATCAAAGTCGCAACGTAGTTCTGGAGAAGTGAGTGATTTTTTTGTTGTGTCGTACACATTTTATATTCTTGTGGGCCAGTAGTGACATGTAGTCTAGGCTCGTACCTTAAGGAGCATTTTAACTCGAAGATTTAACTAAATTTAAAGAGCTTTATGATATACAATTTAGACTCGCGTCTCAAGGAGCATTTCAACTTGATGATTACTCAAACTTGAAGATTTAAGGGACATATAATTTAAGGCCGTATTTCAAGGAGCATTTCAACTTGAAGATTTAACTCAAACTTGAAGATTTAAGTGACACACAGTTTAAGCTCGTGTTTCAAAGAGCATTTCAACTTGAAGATTTAACTCTAACTTGAAGATTTAAGTGACATACAGTTTAAGCTCGTGTTTCAAGGAGCATTTCGACTTGAAGTTTTAACTCAAACTTGAAAATTTGAGTGACGTACAGTTTAAGCTCGTGTTTCAAAGAGCATTTCAACTTGAAGATTTAACTCTAACTTGAATATTTAAGTGACATACAGTTTATACTCGTGTTTCAAAGAGCATTTCAACTTGAAGATTTAACTCTAACTTGAATATTTAAGTGACATACATTTTAAGCTCGTGTTTCAAGGAGCATTTCAACTTGAAGATTTAACTCAAACTTGAAGATTTAAGTGACATATAGTTTAAGCTTGTGTTTCAAGGAGCATTGTAACTTGTAGTTTAAGCTCATGCATTAAGGAGCGTCTAGATATACATTGACTCTTCAAAGTCATCTTCGGATGCAGACTTGACCCCACTTTGAAGTTCTTCTATATCTTCATCTTCATGAGGTCCATAGACAAGAGATTGTTGATTTTCTCTTAAGTCATGCTTAATTCCATGTCATGTGCACGAGTTGCCAACTCTTCAAATGTATTGGGCTTTAATCCTTGCAAAATGTAGTGAAGACCCCAATTCATACCTTGGATGCACATTTCAATGCTAGAAATTTCACTAAGGCGATGTTTGCAGTTGAGGCTCAGACTTCTCCAGCGATTGATAAAGTCAACAACTAACTCATCTTCACCTTGACGAGCCTTTGTAAGTTCCATCATACTAACGACACGTCTTGTGCTATAGAAACGATTAAGGAACTCTTGCTCTAATCGCTCCCAACTATCTATAGAATTAGGTTCAAGATCAGGTTACCAATCAAAGGCATTTTCTCTGAGACGAACGAACTCTTTAACAAGATATTCACCATACGTCCCAGCAGCATTGCAAGTCTCGATAAAGTGTGCTATATGTTGTTTGGAATTTCCTTTGCCATCAAATTGTTGAAACTTGGAGGTTGATAACCCTCAAACATTTTCAAGTTATCGACCCTTTGTGTATATGGCTTTGCATATATGGGATAAAATTTGGATGAAGACTCAGATTTGTCTTTGATTGTCTCTATGATAAAGTTCTTTAACTGATCAATTGGAATCAAACCTTCGTCTAAGATATGAATCTCTTTAATCTTTGTTTGCTTTAAGCAAGAGACTTCTTTGTGTTGAATTTTAGAAAGATTCAGAGGTGATTGACTTGATCTTTTTTCAGTCATGTTATCCATCTTATTTGTTAGCTTGAAAAGTTTAGCATCTTGTTCGTATGCGCACTTTGTCAGGCCTTCAATTGCTTTGGTTAAGCTTGCTAGTTGTTCTTCTATGGTGGAAGACATTCTGATATTTTTGGATGCTTGAAAAGTTGAGAAGAGAGGTAGAGATTGTCCCACTGGGCGTGCCAGAATTTGTTTGCAACAAATTTTAAACATATGGAAAATAAATAAACCATACAAATAAAATATGAAGAAACGTGATTTTATTCATCAAAATTGTGAGTACAAATCTGTTCCTCCCTTGATTCTACTCTCTAAGATGATTTATCCATGATTCGAGGGCCGTTAGTGGCGTATTTCTCGAATTATGATGATTTAGATTTGACCTCTCTATATGAATAATCCATCAATTTTTGGAGTATTCGAGATCTTGATCTCTTTATGGAATTTCCGAGATGCCTTTTAAGGGAATTTAGTACCCTTTATATAGGCATAAACTAGGGTTTAGGGTTGAGTAGCTTCCAAGAATCCTAATCTGAATTGAATACAATTTATAGAGTCCCAACTCAAATTGAACGCATCTTGTAGAGTCCACAAAATTTCATGTCTAGAACGATCCAAAAATATTCCATATACAACACATCTACAACTTGAAAAATCAAAAAATACAATTGAAAATGATTTCTATATCAAGTCCAATTTTTAAAACAATATCAATACGTAGAAATCACCCCAACCATCTATATTTTCAATGAGAATAAGGATATTTGGGTCATTTCTTACAAATCCACTATAAAGGGTAATTGGAGGATATGCCTAAGATAAATTCTAACCAATGATTTTAAAGAATTTGGGTCGTAGTAGGGTGTGTATTGGTCGGTTCGTTTCGGTTTTATATATTATTAGTTTTTTATTTTTAAATATGTTAAACCAATAAAATATATTTTATCGATTTCAGTCCTTAACGGTTCGATTTTTGATTTAACCAATAAAAAAATATGTATAAAACAAATATATGACTTCTCTAATAAATTTAACGCTACAGCAAGATAATGTAACTTTACAAATGCTCATAATGTAGAAAAAATAATAAAAAAATATGAAAAGAATTATACAAGAGAGAAACTAAGAGAAATAGGGTTTATACTTTAGATTTTGACGTTTCGCATGATGAAAAGTTGTGAACTCAAAGTCATTGTGAAGTGTGAATTGAAGGTTAAAAGAAAAAGACAGTAACTAGTAACATATTGTAATTAATATATAAGTTTTATGTATTAGTAAAAGTATTAAATTACTAGTTTTTACGGATTATCAGTTTATCCATTAACACAATATTAAAAACCAAGTCGTACCGATAACCCGATAATATTTTTAATAAAATCATTAAAAAATGTTTGACCCAATAACCTAATAATAATAAATCAATAACACTTTTTTTATTCGATTTACCGATCGATTCGATTTTTGCACGGACAATATTTAGGATCTTTTCAATGTGAGAGATTCAAAAGACAGCCCATCTGACTGTAATGGGCTTTTGTCCACTCTTTTGTGGCCCATCAAAATATTAGACTTAAATGAATATGGACGGCAATTTCATTCTTTAGATATTTGTACATAGGAATATTAGCATTTTTAGTCCCTCAACTGTTAATAAATTTAGATAATGGCCGGTCTTTTGTGATTTACGATTAAACATGCTTAATCTTCAATTAATTAATATATGCATTTTGATTTCCTTGACTCTGAATCTTCACAAATTTAATGTATTATTAAGTATTAAACTATTCGATTATCAATATATTATGTTGAATTTGTAGTTTTACTTTACATTTAAGGTACTATTGTTCTAAAAAGTGGTCGTAAATTTTGTATAAAGGGAGAAAATCACACATTTCAATCAATAAGAGGCTAAGTATTTTAAGTCACATATTACAAGGACTAAAACTGTCACTAAAATGATGTACCAAAATCCAAAAGTATAATGTATATATAATATGTATATATGTATATATAAAGTGAATTGAAAAGGACAAAGAAAGACTTAAAAGATGGTAAACAAAGCCCACACCATGTATGGGCCAACAAAATGGACTCTCTTTTAGTGTCAGTTAGCTATTGAAAATTACATTACATAACGTAGACATAAAAGAACATTGCCAAATTTGAAACTTTGGTATAGGTTTTGTCTACTTCTTCATTTAATGATTTTGTGTCCCATTTGACTTAATATTGATGATAGAAACTGAACTGTACTGAGCAATGCCAATCAGCCCAATTAGAAGCAAGCTCAACTTGACATGAATGGTCCAAGTTGATGAAAGGTAACTCTTGTTTCTTTTCATGGTTTGAATTACGGGCGTACAAAATCGAATCAAAAACAGAACCAAATCGTAAATCGAGTTAACTTAAAAAAAAAAATCTTACTAGTGATTTGATCTAACATGGTTTGGTATTGGAAAAAAATCCCGACTATATTTGGGTTGGTTTGATTTTTACTAAAAAAACCTACACGGTATTATATATGTTATTTCAAAATTTATTTTATACATTACAATATTTATTTGGGATAATGCACAAGTATCTCCTAAACCTATGCCCGAAATCTCAGAGACACACTTATACTATATTAAGGTCCTATTACCCCCTGAACTTATTATATTAATAATTTTCAACCCTTTTTCGGCCTAAGTGGCACTATCTTGTGGGCCCAACGCTGGTTGACTTTTTTTTCAAGCTAGTGCCACGTAGGCCAAAAAGGAGTAGAAAACTACTTATAAAATAAGTTCAGGGGGGGTAATAGGACCTTAGTATAGTATAAGTTTGTCTCTGGGATTTCGGGCATAGGTTGAGGGGCTACTTGCACATTTTCCCTATTTATTTTGATATCATTTTAAAATACTTCTTATACTATTTCATAGTTTTATCTTTTAATATATTATTTCAAGTTTACTTAGAATTCGGAATGGTCCAATAAAGATTATAGTTCATAGATGCTGATAATTATAATAAAACTTAAATCAAAATCAAATTAATAGTAATGCAAAAAAGAAAATCAATTCAACACTAAGAATGGCGATAATATTGAACGTTTGTTCCTCAGTTTTACATTGGTTTAGATAATTAAATAAATAATCTAATTTTAATTTTCCTTATTTAGTAATGTAACTAATACTTATTAAACTTATTTTAGCACGATTTAGTACTTTTAAATTATGATCATTTTCATAATGACTTTACAATATTTATTTTATATGATGATTTCATAATTGTTTTTAATTGAATATTTTTTGTGTCATCAATACTCATCTCATATTTTGTGTTATTTTTTTTAAGAAACACCTTTGATGACTGTATTTTGGTTGGACTAAAGAAATATTTGAAGCACAAGTTAATTATATGTTTGTATGCAAACTTAACCGAAAAATTCAAAAATCTGAAGAAAAAAATTCGAGGTTTATTATTTGGTTTGATTTATAAATTTAAAAATTCGGCACAATGGTTTGGTTTGGTATTTGAAAAATCCAAACCAACCCGAGGTTGAAAAATCCGCAAAAATTTTAATTTTATTAGTTTGGTTTGATTTATATATAAATAAAAAATTTTATACAAAGGTTTGGTTTGATATTTGAAAAATCCGTATCAATCCGGTCATGTACACACCTAGTTTGAGTTATTTGGTATTTGAAATATACTGATTTGATAAACTTGCGTGTCATAGAAGCTCTCCTCAATTTTTTTATTATATTTTTATTTTTCAAACTCGAAATATCTAGTAAAGTAGTGATATTTAACTAGCCATGTTTCTTGAAAATGATTAGGACATTTAGAATAACTTATAATTATCATGACAATTGCGTCTTTTTTTTTCCTTTTCAGTAATTTCTAGGAAAAAATATACAAACAATCTCATAAACGCAAATTAATATTTAAAATCATGAGATAAAATCAACATTTGATTCTATTTACTCATTTTCTTGTCCATACTCACTCGTAGGGGTGGCAAATGGGTGGTTTGGATCGAATTTGAATGGATTAAGTTAAAATGGACTGGATCACAATCCATCCATATAAATAGGAAAAACTACTAAACTACACTACATATGTTTACATATTATCATTTACTCCCTACTCTTTCATAAAATTCAAAAATTCCTACTTCACCCCAATTTCATTATTCCGGATACTTAATTATGAAAGAAACCAAACCCAACTTTTTGATCCCCAAAATCTCGCCTCTAATCTTTCCCACTACCAAATTAGTAACAGGATTCAAAGAAATTTGATTTTCAAACTATTCAACGATCCAAATTTCAAAATAGGTATTATCTTCTTCTTCATTTTTCTTGCAAAATTAATTTTGTGTTTTAATTGATTTTGTACCAGTTGTCAAAATGGATCATCTAGCTTTTAATATTGGGATTTTCCAAACAATAACACCTTACAATGATCAAATATTTTAGTCAGATTACACCAACTTGACAGAACAGAGGTCTAAAAGTTTGCATGCACCAACATTAATGGCGAACCGAATTTCTACGAAGAGAAAATCAAAAACGGAAGTGGGGACATCATCTAAAGCAAAGGATGCAAAAACTAAAAAGAAAAGGGATAGAAAGGCTGCCCCGGTTATATCCAGATCTGCATTACCAATGACATATATTTTACTATTTTTTTTATTTTTCTGTAATTTTATGTAATCAAATGTTACTATTGGATCCACAACATTCATTTGAAGTGGAATTTGTTCAAGATATTATGCAACAAGAAAGCGACAGTCCGTAACTATTGAATTAATTTTTCTTTACATACGCATTTGATCTTTTTTATAATGTATCGTCTTGTTTTTGTAGTGACAACGGAATGTTTTTTGTTCTTTTTGTTGAATATTTGATTGTAACCCACTTTTAATCTCTTAAAGCAAAATATATTAAATCAAAGCTAAGTTGTTAATACTTGAACCCCCTACCATCCCACCTTAACCCTACCCAGGGACGGATCTATGTGGCCACGTGGGGGTGCCACGGCACCCAGTGATCTCGAAACAAATGTTATATATATATATATATATATATATATATATATATATATATATGTGTGTGTGTGTGTNTGAAAAATCCAAACCAACCCGAGGTTGAAAAATCCGCAAAAATTTTAATTTTATTAGTTTGGTTTGATTTATATATAAATAAAAAATTTTATACAAAGGTTTGGTTTGATATTTGAAAAATCCGTATCAATCCGGTCATGTACACACCTAGTTTGAGTTATTTGGTATTTGAAATATACTGATTTGATAAACTTGCGTGTCATAGAAGCTCTCCTCAATTTTTTTATTATATTTTTATTTTTCAAACTCGAAATATCTAGTAAAGTAGTGATATTTAACTAGCCATGTTTCTTGAAAATGATTAGGACATTTAGAATAACTTATAATTATCATGACAATTGCGTCTTTTTTTTTCCTTTTCAGTAATTTCTAGGAAAAAATATACAAACAATCTCATAAACGCAAATTAATATTTAAAATCATGAGATAAAATCAACATTTGATTCTATTTACTCATTTTCTTGTCCATACTCACTCGTAGGGGTGGCAAATGGGTGGTTTGGATCGAATTTGAATGGATTAAGTTAAAATGGACTGGATCACAATCCATCCATATAAATAGGAAAAACTACTAAACTACACTACATATGTTTACATATTATCATTTACTCCCTACTCTTTCATAAAATTCAAAAATTCCTACTTCACCCCAATTTCATTATTCCGGATACTTAATTATGAAAGAAACCAAACCCAACTTTTTGATCCCCAAAATCTCGCCTCTAATCTTTCCCACTACCAAATTAGTAACAGGATTCAAAGAAATTTGATTTTCAAACTATTCAACGATCCAAATTTCAAAATAGGTATTATCTTCTTCTTCATTTTTCTTGCAAAATTAATTTTGTGTTTTAATTGATTTTGTACCAGTTGTCAAAATGGATCATCTAGCTTTTAATATTGGGATTTTCCAAACAATAACACCTTACAATGATCAAATATTTTAGTCAGATTACACCAACTTGACAGAACAGAGGTCTAAAAGTTTGCATGCACCAACATTAATGGCGAACCGAATTTCTACGAAGAGAAAATCAAAAACGGAAGTGGGGACATCATCTAAAGCAAAGGATGCAAAAACTAAAAAGAAAAGGGATAGAAAGGCTGCCCCGGTTATATCCAGATCTGCATTACCAATGACATATATTTTACTATTTTTTTTATTTTTCTGTAATTTTATGTAATCAAATGTTACTATTGGATCCACAACATTCATTTGAAGTGGAATTTGTTCAAGATATTATGCAACAAGAAAGCGACAGTCCGTAACTATTGAATTAATTTTTCTTTACATACGCATTTGATCTTTTTTATAATGTATCGTCTTGTTTTTGTAGTGACAACGGAATGTTTTTTGTTCTTTTTGTTGAATATTTGATTGTAACCCACTTTTAATCTCTTAAAGCAAAATATATTAAATCAAAGCTAAGTTGTTAATACTTGAACCCCCTACCATCCCACCTTAACCCTACCCAGGGACGGATCTATGTGGCCACGTGGGGGTGCCACGGCACCCAGTGATCTCGAAACAAATGTTATATATATATATATATATATATATATATATATATATATATATGTGTGTGTGTGTGTGTGTGTGTGTGTGATATATATATATGTATGTATATATATATATATGTATATATATGTATGTATATGTATATATATGTATATATATATGTATATGTATATATATATATATATGTATATTTATTGTATATATATTTGTTTTGCCACCCAATAATTGTGTTGCGAAATAGCTCAGCTGGCAAAGGAGTGGATTTCCCACTTAGGTTATGCAGGTTCAAACCTAGCTAGACTTCCTTTTTTGCTTGCTCCTTTTTGTTCTTCTTTTTTTTTTCTTTTTCTCTATTCATTCTTATTTATTTATGACTATTCTTTATTAATTCAAATTGACCCCCTTTTTTTTGCTTTTCTTTTCATTTTTTACATTTGTTATTTATTTATTACTATTTTTTATTAATTCAAATTGACCACTTTTCATAATTAATTTTGAATTTTTTTATTTTCTCTTGCACTAATTATTAATCTCTTGATATGAGTGTAACACGTTTATTTTTTTATCAATTAGTAAGAACTGAATTATGCGCATCAAATAAATATTAAGAAGAATATATTTAACTAGTAGTTTTAAAAAAATATAAATTTCAAAAATGATTTTTTTTAATTTAAAAGTTCTTGTGATCTTTATCAACGTTTTTGCTATGTAAGATGACTAGGTTGAAACTACAATTTGTATTCTTTCTCAACTATATATTTTCAATAACATATAAAGTCAATGAAAGATGAATATATTATGTTAATACTATTAGATGGTTTATACAAATTCAAATTTTAATGTGAATTTTTTTTTCTTAAAACTTTCAGCAAATGTTTTAATCGAAAAACATTTGTTTTAAGAATTTTCGACTTTTTTAGAGTCGTCACTTAATTTTTAAGAAAAAATTTAAGAAAACTAAAATTTTCAAAAGACTTAAACAGAAAAATCGATTGAAAACCTTTAGGGGGTTCGGAGATTCCTATTAACGTCTTAGGAAGGTTTTGAAAGCACCTAAGATGTTTCGCTTAATACGGTTTTCCGGCAACTAACTTAATTTGGCTAAAATTTGGTTGTGATAAAAATATTTCGTAGAGTTATTTGAAAATGAATGTAAAAATCATTTAAGATTGTTTTGAAAGTGAAAATTTATTCATCTGAGTGAATTTTTATTTGTAAAATCTTTTAAGCCGTTTATTTGATTTGATCAAGTCGTTAAAACCAAAGTAGCGTTATGCGGGGAATCGGGTTTTCCTAACTTTTAAACTAACGACAAGTAAAACAGACAAATAATTAAAGCATGCAAAGTAAGAGAGAGGGAGAGAGATTTGGGTCCAAACCCGGATTTCTGTTCGCCTTGACCGAAATTTTGGACCCACCGATTTTGGGTTTTTGACCCATTCATCTTTTTGGGCCTTCAACCCACTTCATTCGTAGGTCTTAGGCCCATTGTACCTGTACCTAAATCTAGCAAAATAATAAAGGAAATTTACAAGGCTTAGACCCAACATAAATACAAACGACAATTTAAAAATAAATTCTAGGCTATTTGCCCTAATCTATTCAACTTTCCCGACTTGCTTCGGATTCTTCGACTTCAAAACTGTTCGCCTTTTTTGCGGGTTGAATCGTAAAAAGAGCGGCTTGAACCTTTGTGGCTAAACCAGAAAAGCACAGGGAGTGGAAATGGAACCCAAATGGGCTCAGAGGGAGTTTCACATACGCAACATAAAATGACTATATTAGTTGAAGAAGATAAGTGAAATAAGACAATAATAAACAAAAACAAAAAGATAGAAACACAAATAAAGAAGCAAAAATGGCAGGCTTGTAGGACTTGTTCCAGATGAGTGAGACATACAAACATTTTTTTTTACCAGCCTAAACTTATAATACTGTGAATATGTAAAAGTAAACTACAATCGCTGTAAACAAATAAAGGGAGCATACAACTTTTAAAGCTCTACTTAAAATACATAAAATACTAATTTATTTAAATTGCTACTTTCTGTTCATGATAAAGCATACGAAAAATATGAAACTTAAGTGTCATCTATTGACCTTGGAAGCACTTAATATTTGAAGGGAATTTATCAACACCTTCCGAATGCTCTATGAACGCCATGAACAGATACATACATATAAGAAAGGACGGAAAAAAACAAATGGCAATTGCTCTTAATAAAATAAGAAAAGAGAAAAAAAAACGAAAAACAATATACTCCTTAATCTATTCCTAATCTAAGGAGAGATATATTTAAAACAATAATCAGCCTATATTTGCCAGAAAGGTCATGCACAGTATCCCAACACTTAGATGTTTTCTAAAACACATAGTGGAGACATGAATACTCCTTTTGTCAAAGACAGAAACAAAACGCATCACAACCACATAGCGAGGCTGGCGGAAGACAGAATGAAACAATCAAGAAGGCCAGGTCATTTAAAACGAAATATGAACGAAAAGAAACAATAGAGATAGGAACCATTACTCAAATATCTAACCAAAGCTCGGCTTATGAACGCAAGAAACAGAAAACGATTGGACAGCAAATAAAACAACAACAAAGGGAGTTACGAGATAAAAAAATTAGTGTAGGGTTTACCTATTCCGGAGCAGCAAAACCGGGACTTAGACGGATAGGAACGGACCACAACCTCTATTCCGAAGAAACGAACCCGAAATAAACTCGACTCCATTTTTCTACACTTGGCTAGTTTTATATATTTCTTCGACACAGGAACTTTTTATCAAAGAAAAAAAAACTTCGATCAGAACAAAAACGTTCTTGCTAAAAAAAACCCTTTTTTTTCTTTCTTTAAGCTATATCTTTATATATGAGATGCGGCTGCTAATAAAAAATCTCCATAGCTCATCTAAAAGATTTTCTCCGTCTAAAATCACCAACCCCAAACAAATGAAGGAATGAGGATATTTATAGGGGAAATCAGAGTTTTAGGAATTGAAAGAGGAGTAGAAAACGGAGGCTAAAAACGGATACTCACCTCTTTCTTTTAAAAATTTGAAATCGTTCTTCCTTAAAGAAAAGAGAGAGCTGCCCCTGTATGAAATTCGTCCTTTTCCCTGTAAATTCGGACGAGGACAACAACGTGGACGGTCGGGATCGACGATTCGTCCTTCTTGCTTGATTTGGCATCATCTCACGCCTAAGAGGACGAAAATGCGTCTGCTGCAACGACAAATTCGTAGAGATACAGCTGGTGAGAGAGTTGTACGACTGAAGAGAGAAAAAAGTCGTTGAGGCGCGTCTGGTTCCTCGCGTTTCTCACGCCGTTGGATTCGACGCGCTTGAGGGAAATCTGCAGGGAGACGCCGTGGACCGTCGCTGGAAATTAAGGGTCTTGGGTCGATTTACTTGATAGCAGGAAATTGGGGCGGCTGGGAATTTGGGAGAGCAAAAGAAAAAGAGTTTTGGGTTGACCGAAAATTCAAAAGGGGCGCAAAACTTTGTCTCTAGTTAATAACGTTACCAAATAGTCAAAATAAATTGTAGTTGGTCAATTTGATTAGATAAGACGAATTAACATAAAATTAACAAGCTTCTTAGGTTAATAAAATAAAATAATTAATTCGAATATAAACTAATATTTCAAGATATAAGTTAAAATACTTAAACAAATACTCGTAAACAAAATGCTACTATCATTATTATATTTTTTCTGATTTTAAATATTCATAAAATTTAAATAATTATACGAATAAGTATGTAAGACAATACGCTAGCTAAAACAATATAAACAACGTCAAACCTTATTTAAAATAACTCGCAATCTAAATTTATTTATTACTATTGCTATATATATATATATATATATTATTTTAAATTGTTTAAACTCGAGAAACTTGCTAGTTAATTTCCATTGAGGCCGGTCAAAATTGGGTGTCAACAGCGAAGAAGACATCAAATTCCAAAAAGGAAATAAAATTGAATTGTTTAATTATATCTAATCACATGATATCTAATAAAAAATATTACTACATGCATATTTGATCTGTTATAAAATCAAGCTCATAAGACTAAAATCATAAAGAGAAGAAGACAAGAGAAATATATAGAAGAAGATGACTTTTCTTCTTATTCAAGTATATGTAAGTCTCATATGTATACATACAATAATGAATGAACAACCCTATTTATAGGTTGAGAAATCACTACAAAAGTCATCATATTAAGTATCATAATAAATAGATACATTCTTATCCAAAAAGGTTCATGAAACCTAGTGAATATGGATAGTTGTTCATGTACATACTTTATGGACTATCCACTGATTCAATGGATTTATAACACTCCCCCTTGGATGTCCATAGATATTGTGCCTCGTTAAAACCTTACTAGAAAAAACCCTGTGGGAAAAAATTCTAGTGAAGGAAAAAGAGTACACATATCTTTTGATACGCATTATTTGTTGCCTCATTAAAAACCTTGTCAGGAAAACCCAGTGGGAAAAAACCTCGGTCAAGGGAAAAAGAGTGCACCACGTATTATACTCCCCCTGATTAAAACATCACTTAATTTCTTGTGATGATGTCTCCAATCTTCGTACATTGTGGTTGGTATATTCTTTTTCAAAGAAAAACCACACATTTCCTGAATATGCTGTGTCATTTATCTCAACCAGACACACTTTCGACTTGCTTCATGGAGGGCTTTTATTTCTGCGTAGCAACATTTGCTTTATTGATCGCCGGGATATTATTGTGCCTCCACATGAAAACAAATAGCGTGTTTGAGATCGTGCTTTATGCGGATCAGATAAATATTCTACATCTGCATAAACAATCAATTTTGTCTTGGATTCCTCTGAATAGAATAAACCCATAACTATGGTCCTTCGAGGATATTCAATCATGTGCTCAACACCATTTCAATGTCCGTTTATCGAGGAGAAACCGAATCTTGCCAGTAAATTTACTGCAAAACAAATATCTGATCAAATATTGTTAGTAAGATGCACTAGTGCCCTGATTGCACCAAGATATAGAGTTTCATCACCAAGAAACTCTTCATTCTTCTTTTGAGATCAAACTGAATCATTATTTATGTCAAGTGATCTCATAATCATTGGGGTACTCAATGAATGCAATTTATCCATATAAAAATGCATCAAAAAATATATTTGTGTATATGCACTGATAGACAAATATTTCATTTGTCAAATTATGAATCTGTAGGTTAAGACAAATTCTGTCTTACCAAAACCTTTTCATAAGAATACAAGGACAATTAGGGTCATTCTTTTATACCCTTTTTATTCCTTGACTATTTCAATCCATATAAGGATTCTTGAAGCTTTATTGAAACAGTTTCTTTCAAACTCTTATATGCTTCAGACACCTCGATTGTTTCAAGGATTTTCATATAACCTTCATTGTCTAGTTAGACATGACAATTATTCATTACATGCATTCAAGTTTTTCATATGTTGCCAGATCAAAACAAACCTCATTGCATTCCACCAAAGGAGAAAACATCTCCAATAATGTCAGGATTTTTGCGATAAAGTTTTATGCCCCAAGGCACAAACCGTATTTGATATCTTACGATTGTACTATCGCATAATAAATTATTTGTACCCCACTGATATTATACCTTTATTTATGGACTACCAGTCCAAAACGTCACTTTTCTAAGTGAAACAAAATATACTTGAATTATGTATTTTAATTTGGCCAGTCATTAATATGTCCCACTCTATGACATATTTGAATTCAAGATCCTCGTCACAATTTATATCATTGAGCGCTACCTCATATCAAAGATACCGTCGACGGTTATTTGATATTGATTTCAATATGACATAACTTATCGAGATCTCTTCATTTTTCATCATTTTTCAGGTACCTTAACCTTTTTCGAGGTTTTATGAAGTGTTATATCAATGTGCTATTTTATAGCACTTGCCTCGTTATCATGACCATATTGATCATTTGCTCCTTTCTTCTTCAAGGAATTTCATATTTGGAATCGATAGGTCTATTACGCTTTCGGCGTATCATAAACTCTGTCTTTCAAGGACTTCAGATTGGAGCATTTGCAACTGAATTATATCATAGGGTCAGTGCATTCATCTGGCAATTGATTTGCAACATTATGCAAATGAATTATCCCTTGAACTTTAAGTTCACATATATATTTAACGAGGATCTAGATAATTCATAATTAAGCTCACACATAATTTTCAGCTGTCAAAATCATCTCTCCCCTTAATGTTAGAAAATCTAACATTCATCCCAACCTTATTTGGGAATTCATCTTTGTGCGTCGTGGAGCAATTAAAATCATAACCGCACATTTAACATTTTAGATGAAAATTATATGGTTCCTGACCCTGAACCAATTTTAATAGGGAGACCTTGTTGGCTTGATGCATACATGTGTTGCTACATGTTACATAAATTTATCTCATACCAAATTTTGTTTTGGGAGTTCTGTTCTCATAACCATGATTTACCTATAGTTGGAGGCATACATTTTTTGCTAAATCAACCCGCATTATCAATATAATTTCATAATTTGGAACTCTGCTCTTAATTTAACAATTCGAGCAAACAACCTTACAAACACCAATTTGTAAGTTGACAATAAAGCACATGTGATCATTGCATAGATGCATCTATCATATAGTTGCAAATGATCCACATGGCAGGTGAATGGTCCCATATTCACCTTTTTATATGTTCCAAAAACTTCAGGGGATTACAATCCCAACCTTAGCTTGTACAATGAAAACAAGCAACACAAGAGAATTCTTGAAGAATCTTTTGGTTCTTCATCATGTACTCCACATGAATTCTCAATTACATTTGCATCACATTTAAACCAGAATGGTCAACCGGTCATGTCAACTAATCTTTATTTCAGTACACTTATAATTTACTTTCGCATGTGATTTCATCAGCATGTTCATGTTTGTCTGCAACAAACAAGAGGAAAAGTAGGGTAATTTTTTACACAAATATTTATAACCCTCTTCGGTTGTAGTGATTTATAGTCTCAATATATATTTTCAATTCATCCGAAACTTAAAAAGTTTCTTTTGTGACTTACTACAACCCCAATATTATTTCTCTGATAATAGCACAACTCGTTAGAGCTTGCAATTAATTTTGTGTACTATCACATATTGCATGACACCATCCCTATGGTGAGCATCTCTTTCAAGGAGGAAATTATATTATTATTGTCATGGTCAAAGTCATTACGAGCAAGACGTCTTTCTTGCTTTACTTTTGTTGTACCATAGGTACACAACCAATGACAAATTTGTATTGCCACACAATAATGACCACAACCCTTATAGGCAAGAACTATTTCTTTCTTTTTTCCTTTCGGTAGTTCATAATAAACATACCATAGTGACGTATAAACGTACAATATGATTAGCCATTTCTGCCAAATAAAATTTATTTCCTCTCAAACCTTTCGTAGAGGTGAGTTTTGACATATATCATTTTTTTTCTCAAACCTTCCATAGAGGTGAGTTGTGGCATATATCCAATCCATAATGATTTTATCACATCTAGACCCATTCTCTTATAGAGTGATCGAGCATGCACAATACTCATCACAAGTCACATTCTCTTCAAGGAATGGACTAATCATTTATAAGTACTTCATAAATTTGCATTATAAGCACATTGTCATGGCTTTAAAATTCATCATATTTCCATGACACACCTCAACATCACTTTGAAGGATCAAGTGTACCATCGCTTTATCTTCTTGTCTTTTGATGGAGGATTTATAAACTTCTTAAATTATTAGGTCGACAACATTCACAAGTCTAATGTCCTTTCGTACAACTTTGATAATGAAAACTGCCTTCACATTTTGAGGACTATTTGGAGAACCCATAATGTTCTTCCTTTTATAATTACCACAATGATGACTATTATAATTTCGTCCCTTCATGTCCTTTTTCATATCGTTAATCATTTGTCATTTTTCAGACTAATTATTTACTGCTACCACATTCATACGATAGAATGGAGCAAGTCAACATCAGATTTCAAAGTTATCATATATTGCTACCATATTCTTTAGGAATGGAGCAAATTCAATGGGACAAATTTCAAGGCTTTTCATCAAAAATATATTTTTTTTTTAGTCATCATTTTATCATCGCTATGGTGCATTGGCTCAAACTCAATGTCTTACCCATATAAGGCGTGTTACGCCATAATTCTATGGGACTTGAACCCAATCACGGTGCATCAAAACTCTAATTGATGTCTTACCCTTTTGGTGTGATAGAACTTGAATCTATCGTCTTATCCTCAAATATTTTTTATTATGGTGCATCCGGACTTTAACCTGATGTCTTACCCTTTTGGTGCGATGAAACTTGAATCCATCGTCTTACTCTTAACCAACGGTATAATAAACCGAAGTACAATATGATTTATTCTTTGAGTCTTTCAAAACAATCAAAATAATATTCAAACTCATGCTATTAAAATTTTATACCTTCTTCCATTTAAGAAGTTTTGTATAGCATGTCATATTCAACCAATAGTAGTATATGTCTTCGGTTCCTGATAATTGTTAGTGACTAAATACTATTTTATTGTAAATCATAAAATATTTTAGAAAATACATACCTGATTTTATGCATATAATACTTTGACCTTCATAACGAGATCAACCAAAATATGAGCTAAAGAAAAACAAGAACTCACTCTCAATTAGATAGAGACTCGTGCTGATAACGTGTTATAAAATCAAGCCCATAAGACTAAAATCATAAAGAGAAGAAGACAAGAGAAATATATAGAAGAAGATGACTTTTCTTCTTATTCAAGTATATGTAAGTCTCATATGTATACATACAATAGTGAATGAACAACCCTATTTATAGGTTGAGAAATCACTCCAAAAGTCACCATATTAAGTATCATAATAAATAGATACATTCTTATCCAAAAAGGCTCATGAAACCTAGTGAATATGGATAGTTGTTCATGTACTTACTTTATGGACTATCCACTGATTCAATGGATTTATAAAAATCGATTCATTTATAAAAATAAATAAAATTAATAAACCTGAGTTATAACCCAAAATTAAAGCAACCGCTCCTTTCATCTTACTTGAACGTTATAACATCCCCGACCTCCAAATCCTAGATTCGCCTCTGACCCTACCACCCAAACCCTGTAACCCCCCCTCCCCCTAGCACCACCACCTCCCCATGCCAAAAAAATTGAAAAGTCTTTTTTTTTTTTACAAAAAAAAAAAAGAAGAAGATTGGCAGCCCTTAACACCAACCCCAAAAAGATTAATTTTAAAAAGATTTTTTTAAAAAAAAATTTTATTTTCTTTTTGAGAAAAGAATGAGAACTCCTACCCCAACCGGCCACCTCCCCCCTCTCACACCTTCCACCCAACCTACCCCTAATTTATCTATTTTTATATTTTTTTAAAAAATTATATTTTTCAAAAAAAAAATTCACTCCTCCGCCACTGCCACTGTCATCCCCTTCCTCCATCCAACCTACCCTTATTTGCTTTAATTTTTTTGTTTTTCAAATAAAAAAAATGTTTGTCAAAAAAAAGAAAATCCCAACTCTGCCCCCCCCCCCCCCCNCAATTTTTTTTAAAAAAAAATTAAATTAATATTTTTGAAAATTTAAAATTAATATTAGAATTTTAATTTTTTTAGCAAAGTTTAGAATGTTGAATAGAATTGGAAAGTGTGATGTATTAAGGGTCTATATGAATATTCATATTTTATTTATTTTGATCATATTTGTAGGAGCTCTTAAAATAGCTTGAAGCTCGTATTTACTCAATTAAAAATCACTGATCCAAGTCATTAAATATTGATAAAATAAATTCATTTCATTAATATGAGCTGAAATTGTCACCCCTATTCACTCGATCCAAACTAATTACATGTCCTTTTGATCTTTTTTTGGCACATCAGTCAACATGACATCAACCTATCACATAGACAAATATGAATTAGTCATTTATGATTTTCTGATATATAAATATACCACGTTGAGATCAAATAGGACGAATCTCTTTTTTAAAAAAGAACAAACAAAAAATAATTAAGAGAAAAATACTAAAGTCGCTAGCTTATTAGTTATTTATAATAATAGAATTTAATGAAAAGTGTATTTTCATAAAAAAAAAAATTCTCTTTTGCAAATGAGACAAACCAAATCAACATACTTACTTCAACCCACGTTTTGCTCAATCCATGACATGTTTTACATGAATATGATATTTATATCGTAATATAAAAGTCTAGATTAAATTTAGCTTCATAAGTCACTCCCAAGACTCACTGATGAAATTAAAAAAAACTCAAATTTTATTGAAATCAAGGTACGAATAAACCCCCGATTCATTAAAAATCAATTCTTTCTAAATCCCCAAAAACAATGATTTAAGCTAAAAAAATCCAAAATAAAATAACAAAGAATTACTCAAATAGTGGTTAGAAACTCACCCTTTTTGGATAATTAAGAAATTTCATCAAGAATCGTCTCCCACAAACACTAATTAAAAGTGTAAATTGATAATGGAAACGTTGAGAAACTTTCAAACAAATGTATCACTTCAAATCAGCATAATGTATTTTGCTACCAATTGTGTATACGTTAAAGTAATTACATAATGGATTATTAATATTTGAAGAAATTAATTGGATCATTTTGCTACCCTTATAGAAAAAGCAAAAAGATGAATACTTGATTAGTTTTAAGTATCATACTAATTATTCAAGAAATCTTATGATAACCTTAATAACTTCAAGAACTAACTTAAGAAATTTGAAGTTGGTGTTTGAATTTTAAGAGGTAAATTTTTTATTCTTATTTTAAATAATAATTACGAATGATTATTTGGGATAGTTTATTGGATTGTTGCTAGCTTCTGAAATGATTCTTGATAATTAGGGTTTTTTAGAAGGGAAAAGAAAGGAAATTATGATAAAAATGAAATTTTTGGGTGTTCCTATTTATGGCAGAATTAATATTGAATCTTGTAAGTTGGAAAAAATAAAATAAAGACTTCACATCAAATGATTATTAAGAATCTGGCTAGTTTGAACATAGGTTGAATTATTGGAAAGAATTGTTGGATAAACCTATATGAATTATTTGATGTACATATATATATTATTTTGTAGTTGATGGTGTTGGATTAATTGAGTGTCTATGGAATGTTGGAAAAAAATGGTTGGCTACTATGTGCATTTAATTGTTGGAGACTTATGATAATATCGTTAACCTAAAAATATTCAAAGATATGTATAGCTAAAATTCTTTCTGACATTAAGTCACCACATATGTAATGTGTTTTTCATACAGCTCTCTTGAAGCATGAAAATAGAATCCTCATATTTTGTGTGTGTCACCTACTTGCTTAGTTGTCTAGAGCGTAAAGATGTTTGTGTCACTCCCTTCGAATTGAGTTTCTTATCCTTTGGCGTTATCATAAATATTTCTACTTTGAATTTCTTATGAGCTAGTCATATACTATTTGTATTATTTGTGTTACACGAAAATGAATAATTGTAAGATAGTCATGTTTAAAGACGCGAGGTCATAGATTCCATATCCATAAATTAAAGTAAGAAGTAGTGTTTGATGATTGAATCACGTTTGGAAAGTTAAGTACCATATAGAAATGTTACTTATTAGTTCAATGATTTTCATCGTAATTCAATGTCACAGGCTTTCTTTGACCAAGTAATGTCACAGGCTTTCTTAGATATTACTTGGTCAAAGAAAGCGATAAAAGGTATTCATAGGTTTTACTTGACATACTCGCATGACGTGATTCTTTGCAAAGAATTGAGACAAGACCATTATAGTTAGCCTGAAGATTGTGGCATACCCACCCTTAAGGCATCGTTTGCATTAGGAGTTAGCTTAAATGTATACTAGTTTTGCAGACTTTATGCAATAATTTTTTTTTTCTTAAATAGGGTAATTAAATTTTCGAAGTAATAGGAGTATTATGATAATCCAAATTTTTATGTTTACTAGTTTCTACATCTAATATGGTATTGATATAGATTATTAATTTTGTTTCAATAATGTGTAAACTTGTAACCTGCTTAGTTTAATTCTCAATCTGATTACTCTTTATATTACTTTGTTAATTCATAAATCATTAACGAGTCGCTGCATGTATATTTTTCTAATTCTCAGTGTGTCAAATAAGTATAGAAAGATGCCGAGCTAATAGAAATTGATTTGTTTATTCTACAGACGTTTCTAATTTTAATTACAATATAAGAAAATCATGAATACTTGCATGATGTATTAATAATTGATAATACAAGAAATAGAGAAAATATTTAATTTTCACAATATATTAAAAGTTATTGGCGATTTTGACTTCAATCAATATTTCTATATAAAGTAAATTCATTATTCCTAAATATATATTTCTCATAACAACATAAATATCTCTTACGATTATATTTATATATTATTATTATTGAAATTGACAATCTAAAGTACTCCTCACGGATATACAAATTAGTTATCAAAGTGAAATATTTAAAAAAGAGAAGTATGTACTTGAACTAAGACAACTGCTCTATGTTTCTTTTTTTTTTCCTTTTTTTTTTAGCTTTTTAGTAAAATTTCCTTCTCTTTTTCTCTTTTTTTGCTTTTTACTCAAATTTGGTTCTCTTTTTCGGTCACGACCCAAAATGAGCCGCGAGTGGCACCCACACTTATCTTACTAGGTGAGCGAACCAACAAATCTAAAACCCAACATTTACCAGTATATCAATTTTAAATAGTAAAACTAATGCGGAAGATCCAAAACTTATTAACGTAACCAAATTAAATAAACTTCTAAAGTATAATACTCATTATCCCCAAAATTTGGAAGTCATCACATCAAGAACATCTATCCTCAAATTACTAAGTCTAAGAGTATTTAGGAAGCTAAAATAAGTAAAAAGATGGTCCACGTCCGAACTTCAAGACATCAAGACGTGAAGAAGAGAATCCAGCCCGAGCTAGGAATAATAGCTCACCCTGAAATCTGATGTGCTGAAGACTGGCTAGAGTTGAGGACGAGTCGAAGTCAATGGTGCACTTGCTGCACTCCACAAAACAACAAGAAGAAAATAAAAGTAGGGGTCAGTACAAGGAACACGTACTGAGTAGGTATCATCGGCCAACTCAAAATAGAAACCAGTATATATTAAACAATAATATAAAACCAACTACAATACTTAACAGTTGGCAAACAACAAGCACATGAACCATAGACACAACAACACCATAACGGTTACACCCTCAATCACAACATTAAGCACACCTATGAGGACTCATGCCTCTACACCATACTCGTTTGGGAACTAGGTTCTTTGAGTTCGAGTATATTAAGTTAATTCAAGATTTCTTGCCTTTAATGTTAGTGTGTCGGAACGTGACACTCCGATCCCCTAATACTGTGTCGGAACGTGACACTCCGATCCAATAATCCGTGTCGGAACGTGACACTCCGATCCAATAATCCGCGTCGGAACGTGACACTCCGATCCAATATTTCCATTAATTATCATTAATACCACAACTTTTTCATTATTTAGTAATATTTCATCGAGCCTCCTTTATTCAAGGCATTACTTCGATAGAGATGGTTCAAGATTAGAAATTCAACAATCTCATAATTTTAGACCAACCACAAACCACACAATGAAAAGCATGCAACCACACAATCAAGTACATAGGAGACTTTACAATATCGTTCAATACATATCAATCGCTATTTAGAGTTTATCTATTAGATAGAATTAAACCATAACCTACCTCCACCGAAGAATCAAGATCAAGCAAGCTATCTCCCCAATGCCTTTGAACCTTTTCTCAATTCACGTCGCTCGCTTCGTTCGTTTTCACGCTCTCCCTTTTTATTTTTCTTTTACAGATTCCTTTTACCCTAATTATCATATAACCAATTATAAAAGATGATAAAAGTAACCCACTATTTATTTTAAAGTTATCTCCTTTAACTCCCAACTAACTCAATTATAAAAATTACCCCACTAATTTCATAATAATAATTATGAATAGTCCAAAACACCCCTTTTAAAAATTCAGCGGAAGTCTGACCAAGTTGGGGTTACGCAGCCTGTGACGGTCCGTCGTATCTACGACGGTCCGTGCTGCAAGTCCGTCGTGAAGTTCAGAGAGTCGATTCCGGTACCCAGATTCCCAGAGTTGAAGTGTTTTGGTACGAAGACCCTCGACGGACCGTCGTGCCTATGACGGTTCGTCCTACTTGTCGTCGAGGATAATGAGGAGAGCAGCAGAAGAAACTACACAAGTATGGGACGACGGAAACCATCACGGGCCGTAGTGACCATGACGGTCCGTCGCGTGGTCCGTCAACCCAGTCAGTTTTTATCAAAATGATTTTACTGCTCGAACCTACTAAACAGGTTGTTACATTTTCCGATGCAGATTCTTGATTCCTTCTCCTCCCATTATAATTTAATATATACTTTATATTTTGTTTTAATCGTTCTTTATATGTATGTAAATTTTGTGAAGAAAAAATTCAAAGACACTCTTCTTCTCTTTGTTCTTTGAGAAATTTTGATTGGCTAAGAAATCCCTTAAAGTAATTCATTTTTTCACTCAGAAAAGGAGGTATTTTACTATAATATTTAAACAATTGTGCATTTATACTCTACGACATACTGTACGGTTAATAAAAGATTTATATTAAAATTAGAAGCCAGCATTCACAAGCTTAAAAGTTTGGATCAGTTATTGATTAAATATTAAGAATATGGTAGTACTCCTACTAATGATATTACTTCTTCTGCTTCTATCGAGTACAGAGTTAATAATATGTTACTACGTAGTAAACATTGGATATACATTAATAAATAAAATAACATCTAACTATAAAATAAATAAATATTAACTCTATAACTTTAATATTTTAGAGTTAATACTTACTATTATATAGAAATATCAATATCCGTCATTGTTCCAATACAAAAGAAAATTACTTCATAACAGAAACGATAGTACTTACAAAAATATTTTTTTTCATTAAATAAGAAAATAGAAGAAATATTCGAGAAGAATAGTTTTACTATTTAATTGAAAGTAGAAACTAGAATAATTTTCAATATCAAATAACTAAAAATAGTAGAAGAAAAACTTTAAATATATATGGATTGTTTTTGTTTTCCCCCCCATTTTCTACTGCTTTATCAATTATTTTTTGTGTTATTATAGTCATTCTTTGTCCATTTGTAAGTTAGATTTTTACAAAATTTAAATGGTAAGTCCAATTCACACCAACATTTGACAAAGTTTTCTTTTTAGCTTTTCTTTAGCTTTGTTTCACTATGGTGGTTACCACTTAATTTTTAATTTTTATTTTCCATATTTGTTGTATCTTTCTTTAATTTATTTCTATCTTATTTTTTCTTCTATCTATTTTTATTTTGTGGATTCTATTCAAAGAAAAATGTGTTCAGTTATTTTTTAAATCTGCACAACTTCTGGTTCATCTCTTTCATAATTCTTTAATATTTTCATTTGTGTTGAATAATTTCTTGAAAATCAGCATTTGTGTTTCTTTTGTCACATACCTACTTAGTTTATGTGTTCTTATTGCATTGCATCATTTTCTGCAAAGAAAAATTATAAAATTATATATATATATATATATATATATATGAATTTTTTTCTCTTATCAATCATTTAATACAAATCTTCATTTTATCCATCTAAATTAAATCGTGATAAAATTAAATAAGTGATGAACTAAGTATTTATGAGTTAATGAAATGAAATTGAGTCGTGGATGAGCCAGAAATTTTATTAAAAGGTGTTAAAAAATAATGATATGTGGCTGTCAAAATAAAATAAAAAAATATTGTGATATTAATGGTTTGAACCTAGGCTCCTTCATTCAAATGGACACCTATTATTACTGTGCTAAATGCATAACTTTTGTTAAGGATGTCCAACTTTAAATATATATACTTTAAATATAAAATTTGACATATATATACAACGTAATTTTTCGATAAAAGATTCTAATGGTTGGCTACACCACTGAAATTGAGCATCGAGTTAAATGGGTTATTGATTAATTAAGACTCGAGGAAAGTTTTTAGGTTGAAAAAGATTTTGAAAACATTGTTAAAAGTGGTATAACCAACGTATCTCATCATTTTGTAAATTTAATGTATTATTCCTTCCTTACATTTTTATGTGTCATGTTACATTTTTTAAAAGTCAATTTGTTAATTTTTCGAAGTTAAATTAGATTATATTAATTCAATATTTTTAATCAAAAATTTTAAATATTCAAAAACTATATAAATAAATAATATAAATTACAATTTTTTACATATTAATATGAAAAAACTACTACGTAAAATATTGGTCAAAGAATCTATAGTTTGATTCGAAAAAGAGAAAGCGTGACAATTAAAAGTGAACGGAGGTAATACACTTTGGGTTAATTTGGCTTATTTTATTCAAAAACCCATGTGATTCGGAATAGGATTAAATCATCGTATGTTTTTTGCATTTGAAATTACTTTTTGTCAATTTAATTTGCATTATGCATTTTCATGACAGATGATGTCATGAGAGTAGGGGTGTCAAAAATGAATTCAAAAATTGGTAACTCGTCCAGAACTTTCAGGGTTGGGCTCGAGATAATTTGAATTGAATTAATGTCAACCCATTAAAGCCTAACACATTTTAAGAGAATCCTCAATTGAATCAAATTCAATCTTCAATTTCAACCCGTTTTAAAATTTTACTAAGATATGTTTCTATATTAAAGGTAAGAATTATTATATATTTAATATTTTTAGGATTTATCTATCCATTTGTTACTTTTTTTAAAAAAAAAATCTTGAGCGTAAATTCGAATTGTGATTATAAAAGTTAAATATCACTATGTTAGAATTATTGAGATTAATCGGGTCAAATTGAGTGGGTCAAAAAAAGACTCAATCCGTTTTTAGCCATTTGAGCCGAAAGTAAACTTGGGCGGGACAAGACCCAATCAGATTTTTATCTCAATTCATTTTAATATCTTTAATTTCAATTCAACCCGCCCATTTGACACCCCGAGACCATAAATTTCACAATATCTCTATTGTATAATTTATTATGGTGACTTTTGTTAATATGACATTCCAAGAATATGCTTTAATTATTCAATTCTATTTTAGGCTCAATTGACTCAAAGTATCAATTTTTGCTCAATATGAAATTGGATAATAGACTTACTATATACAGTTGTTATGGTATCGATTTCATTAAGTTGATATCAAATTTTTGACAAATTATATCTTGTGGAGAAGTTAGTATAGTAAACTTCTCCAATTGTATTATCATTAATATACTCTCAATCTTAGACAATTCGTGTATGTTTAATGACCTATTTAATCATAGATTTTTAAGTAACTTCGAATATTTTTAAAAATTTTGGCCAAAAAAATCAAGAGTCCAAATAGCTAGAAAAAGTGATTTTTGGATTCTTTTAAAATCTTAAAAGTTACATTAAACTTTTAATTTTTTGATATAAAGAAAACTCGTCATTATGACTTCAACTATAGTTCTAGCTTCTATCTGCTTGATCCCTAGCAAAACACATTCTTATTAAAGTGATAACTTGTTGAATATGGAAATATTATATTAAAGAAGAAGGAAAATTGTTCGCGTTTTACGCAGTGGTGAACTACGTACTCCAATTAGGTTATATCTTACCGAATTTTTTATTTGTTGTGTAGTTGAATAAAAAAATTTAAGTTAATGATAATACAAAAGTACATCTTTTTTTTTAGTTTGATCATATAACGTACGATCATTTTGATTAAATAATATCTCAAAATATACACGTGTGTGAATATTTCAATTAGCTTTCAGAGTATTTCAATTGAGACATCTCTAATTTATAAAAGTTTGCCAATATGAATTCACATTTCTAATCTATTTAATTTAACAGCTTCAATTATATGTTCTTATATTAAGTAAAGTTAAAATACTTAAAATTACCAAGTAAAAATGTTTCTGGTAGCCTTAACCTTGAAAAAAGACAATAAAATTCTTTCTTACTTTATATTGATCTGGAAGTAATTTTATTATTTCACAAAACTTAATATTTTTATTTAAAGCACTTTCACCATGTATGTGTGGTGTTAAAAAGTTTCAATTAAATTTGTTAGTGTTGATTTGGTTTTAATTATTACAAAGTTTCATCTGAATATCAAATTATTGGTGAAAGTTGGTTACTCCTCTGTATAAGGCTTTATTTTCCTCCTTTCTCTTTACTTAATTAAATGTTTCCACATTTATGACTCCATGTAAATACTTTTCTTCGTCCATTTTTAATTGTCATAATTATTATTTTTAGAGTCAAATTATAAGAATTTTAATTAACATTTTACGATGTATTTTTTCATCATATTGATATGTAAAAAGTTACAATTTATAGTACTTTTCGTATGGTATTTGCATATTTAATTTTTTTTTAAATATCAAATTAACATAATATAATTTAACTTTAAAGTTTAAATAAATGAACTTTCGAAAAATATAATATGACAAATAAAAATGAATGGAGAAAGTAGTTCATACTCATTTTAAGGCCGCTTTAGAAATATTAAAAAATCAAGGTTAAAAACTTGAACTACCAATGTATCATCACAGTAGCATGGTACAAAACTACAAATCATGACATATGAATAAAATGTTAAATAAACGTTGCAAATAAATACAAATGAACTACATCACCTTCTTGTTATTTTTCTTTACTTTTTTATTTTTAAGTTTAATAAAAGGACTAAATTAAGTAACATTTTTCGTAATTGTCTGGACAACCACTGATGTTGTTTGGATAACTTTTAAAGTTGTTTGGACAACTACTGAAGTTGTCGAACGACTAAAGAAATTGTCCTGGCAATTAAAATAATTATCGGACGATCAAAGAAGTTGTCCCAACAACTACAACAGATATTGAATTAAAGTGTAAAAATTAAAAGCTTGAAACTATTGTAAAAACATCTTTTAACCTAATATATATTATTTGTCACTTCTACCTAATTAAAACAATAAGAATAAACACTACTAGTTCACAGGTTGTAGATACCTACACAACGTGAAACTAATTCTTATAACCTGATTGTTTACGATAATAATTTATAGTAAAACAAAATTACACTATTATAAGATTGATTAAAGCTACATAGCTTATGCTACATTAGCTTAATTTGATGCATTCCTTTGTTTTTATTTTGGTCCTATTAAGTTCAAATTTTGATAAAATTGATATATCTTTCTTTTGAATTTCATTAGTTCAATCATTTCTAGTAGAGAAGAAAATTGATTCATAATAAAAATATTCTTCGTTGTATTAAATAATATGAAATTTGTTAGTGAAGCTTTGATTGATTAAATTATATATATATAGAGAGAGAGTTTTCTTTCATTTTTTTTTTCCTTTTATGTGATATTTCTATTTTAAAATTATTTTTTTCATGCATGTTTTTGTAATTCGTGCCATTTGAATATTAGTGAGTATAATTTTTATTTTTGTACACATGTTCTTCAAATGCAGATGATGTTGTGTCTTTTTGTTTCTCCAAAATATTCATATTCTTGCTTTTAGTGTTGCGGAATTTTTTATTTCTTTGTAATGTGTGTTTATATTGAATTTTGTGCAAATACTGTACTATCGAAGTCTTTGAAATATTTTATTAAAAATAAATATTCTTTTTGTTTTCGTGATTGATGAATAAATAAATTTTATATTTCAAAAGTTTTGTATACCGTAAAGTCAATCATATATTAATTTCATTTTAATAAGTATGTGTTTAAATATTTCGCGATTACTCAATTTTCACTCATTCAGTAATATTAGTTCTGAATGTTACCTTGATAGATGTGTGTTTAAATACATATTTTATTTTCTCTTATGGTAAAAATTGATCATGCAAACTTTTGCATTTCAATGATGAAAATAAATATTAAAATTTAGGTTGAATCTATCGGTAGCCCTTTAAAATAATTGTCATGCAAATTTGTGCATTTCAATGATGAAAATAAATATAAAAATTTAGATTGAATCTATCGGTAGCCCTTTAAAATTAACATTAATTTTTACTTAGACATTTTAAGTAGGTTTTGTTCATTTTAAATACTTCAAGTAGGTCCGTTATGTCATTTTGACACCTTTTTGACAATCAACTAAAATTACAAAGTGTGTGTAACACACTTGCCGATGACATGACATGATGATTAATTAAAAGCAATAATTTTAAATGTTAAAACAATAATTTTAAAATAAATTATCTTTTTACCATCCCACCCCTACCCTATCTACCTTACGTCCCTTTTGTCTCCTAGATCTACAATCATTATCTGGATTCTTCTTCCAATTTTATTTTTTTTAAAATAATCATTAGATTTTAGATTTTTTTTTTGTGAATTGATTTTGAAAATTATACATGACATTCTTCTAATTTTTTTGAGAAAAAAAATGTGTGTCTTGTTCTCAAGAAATCTTTTCAAAATTAGTGTGATGATTTTTTTTTAAAAAAATTATTTTTATAAACGTTTTTAAAATTAGTGTGATAGTTTTTTCATTCTATTTTTTCATATTTTGTAAGGTTTTTTTTATCATGAATTTTCATGGGGGGGGGGGTGAAATAAGTGGTAGAGCTAAAAACTGAAGAAGAAGAAGAAGAAGAAGAAGAAGAAGAAGGAAAAAGATTAAAAAAAAAAAAAAAAACTCACGCGCTCAAAATGGGTGCAGCACACACAATATGTCAAGTCAGTAAAAAGTGTAAAAATGACATAGCGAAACTCAACACGAGGTGTCTAAAATGAACAAAACCTAGTAAAGAGTCTAAGTAAAAATTGGTCCCAGCTTTAGGGAACTACCAATGAGTTCAACCTAAAATTTAAGGCGACTGATAACTGCTGAACATATCATTATTCTTCCAAGCCATTTTTAGCTATTGTTTATATTTATATTTATAACAAAACAATAATTTCTGATGAAAACGTTATTTTTTATTTATGTCTATTTCTATTGAAAGACTGTAACATTTGGTTGAAGTGAATGTGAAAGTATGATCGAAAATAAATAGAAGAAAAATAAATTCATCCCAAGAAGTTGATTCAATCTATTATTGCTTAACCTAAAAAGGAACGAGATACTCAATTCTGTATAAGGATTAGTGTTAGTTGTTCATGTTTGTTTAGTGATGTCTTAAAGTAAACCTTAATACTAGATACATTTTTAAATTTAATGACAATATTGATATTTTATAGATTTAGTTAATAATAGTAAAAAGCAACTTATGCACTCATTAAAGCTAGAGCCTGTTTGAATTGACTTATAAAGTACGTATTTAAGTTAAAAATAAAAAAATCAAATTGTTATTATTTATAAATAAAACAATAAAAAGTAAGGGATACCTACTTTTGATTTTTGATTTATTTTAAGTCGTTCTAAACTTATTTAAAATCATTTTTGATCGTGTCAAACACTTCCTAACTTTTTAAAGTTATAATTTAATTTGTTTTAAGTTATTTTTATATTTCAAATACTTTTCAGAAATAAAAAGCTGATCGAAAATAGGTTTGACTAGCTTTTAAAGGCAATCCAAACATCCCATTAGACTAACTCCTTGGATTTGATGTAATAATGCACGTTTAATTTTTCCGGCTAATTGTTAAGTGTGAATTCAATTTTTCTGTTATAACAATCCTCTTGATTCCAAACATTTTATTCGCTTTCATATCTTAAAAATATAGACAAACGATCAATTTAGGATAATATTGTTTCTCAAGTACATAAATTTAAAGAAAAAAGGTAGGGTGAAGTTTGAAAACTTCGCATAAGCTAATTAAACTAAATTGTCCCAATAATTCAGTTCCGCAAGTAAATAATATGTTCTTTTTGTATATATATTATACTTGTTTGAGTATACGACTTATAATTTTCATTTTCATATGTTAAATTTGAATAATTAGGTATTGATACAAGTATATGAGTTATTTCTCAAGAGTAGTCTATTGAAAAAAGAATAACAATAAAAAAAATTTAAAATAAGAATAACGAGCTAATAAATATATGACAATTTTATGATAATATTTAGGAGACTTTGGAGAAAAAATAAACTAGAATTGATAGGTAATTTCTTTGAGTTTGAATGTTGTTAATTCTTGAATTAGATTTGAAAAAAATTGTTTTTTGGATAAAAATGTAAATATATTTTAAAATATTCATAAACATCATAATTAAGTGGTTACGTTTGTTTTTTAATTCAATAACATTCAAAAAAAATATTACATAAAAAAATAAAATAGTAATTAAAGGCACTAACTAAAAAAAAATTGAGAAACTTAGTTGTCTGACATAACTTTCAAGAAAGCAACAAGGTGACACATACTTTAGTTAATGAAGCAAAAATTAATAATAACTACGTAATGTTTTGTTCTGACTATCTAATAAAAATAAAAAAATACTTACTAAACAATCGTTCTTAACCTATTTAAGTTTAGAACGCTAATATTTATAATATAATAACTACGATTTAATATATATTATTACCCCCCCAAAAAATATGTCCAAATGAATACACAAATAATTATCATAGACTAATTTCCTTTCTTTTTGTAAACAAAAGGGTCAAAACACCGTTTACTTTATAAACGGAGCTGTTCAGCTCGGATCAATAAAAGCCCTTACTCTCTCAAATCCCCAATTCTATTTCTCTTTGATTTTGGTAACCCTTATGGACTCAGCAATCTCAAAACCCTAGCTTTTCATCCTCCTCAATTTTCATCCTTTTTGTAATCAACAGCTTCACAGAAGCAGCTATGGATGTTTTTGAGTTCAAACCAGAGGACGAGCAGCCTACCGAAAACGAGGCGAATAGGTTTTGCAACAACTATACAATCACTGAAAATGGTATTTTTCTTCTTCTAATTCTCAAATATAATTTCGCGTTTTGCGTTGTGCTACAGCATTTTGTTGGAATGTTTTATCTTTTTTTTTTTTTTGGTTAGGGTTGAAATTCTCGTCTAAATCTTAGACTGTAGTTTAATGTATGTGTTTGTAATTGTAATTCTCGAAGTTCATGTTTTATTTTGAGTTGAAATTCTGGTGTTTAAGAACAACTACCTCAATCACAATTTGGGGTTATGTGTTATGAATTTTCAATGTTCATTTCCCTTCATTTAGGTCTATTGATCAATATTTGCGTTCCATTACTCAATAGTTTGGGTTCTCCTAACACTAGAGGTTCTTTGAATTTTCTATATGTGAAATGTTAAAAGGATTCTGTTAGTTTGTGCCTGAGCTGAGTTGGGTTCAGTTTATGTTTTGAGTGTAAGTTAAACTCATGACCTCTGGTACATAGGAGACACTAGTATATTTTCAATAGATCAGGAGCTGGCTTGATTGAACGTTAGAGGTTGTGTTAAGCACTGGAGTGAAATCAACCCCTGATTGGTCAAATTTACACATGTATTTAGTATTATTAAGTTATCTATTAACTCTATTCCTTATTTATTTTTCTCAAGAGGATTTAAAGCCTTTACACTCTACACTCTTGCAAGAGACATAAGTAGTATATACTTAGCAGCGGACAACCCTAATCTGCCTATGCACCCAATGTCATTGTTCCATAGGTTCTCTTCTGTGCGGTGTTTGAACAAGTAACGTCTTTCTCATGAACGTGTAGCAATTCTTGCTTCCCACTGTGACCATTTTGGCGGCAACCATCTCTTTTTATGGTGCCCCTTCTGGTGGCATGCACCAATTTTTCGTGACCGTAATGGTGACATCCATATCTCCCTGGTGACATGTTGTTGGTACCATGCCTTTTCTAGTGATTGCTCCAACGTCATTGCACTTTATATTCTGATTCTTTTGGCTACTTTGCGTCTTTTCCTTGGTGACTATTTTTGCAGCATATGTTCTTAGCTGTTTATCATCGTGACAAGTGACAACACATTTTTCGACAAGATTTTAACCATTAACTTTTTAAACAACTTTTAGAGGTTTTTCAACTTCTTTTTTGAATTTCAAAGGGATTTTCTATTGGATTATTCAGGCGGGGAGAGGAAGTTCCACTTGGTAAATTAGGAGACCATCACCACACCGAAGTATTGGGGTGGACTTAGGGTCAACGTCATAAGGAACTTTTTACTAGGCACTAGTAAGGAAGTGATTATGGAGGTTTGAGGTAGAGGAGAATGCATTTTGAATGGGGTGATTGAGAACAATTATGGGGTCTTTGAAGGGGGATAGAACTCCAAAGAATATTTCAGTTTCCTATGGGTGTGGTTATGGAGGAATATCTTGAAGGGGTGAGAGGTGTTTAACTTGAACAGATCATTTAGGATGGATGATGCGATTATGGTATGTCTATGGAGATATAGGCGGTGTGAGAATAAAATTTCTAAATATGTGTGGGTTCATGTAGAGATGCCAGTTTTGACATTTATGGAGTCTAAAGGGGGGAGGGCGGATGCATTGGTATTTTAGGTTTAGTAATGGCTTGTAACATTGGAAGGTTTTAGAATTTTAAAGTTCGTTCAATTGATTAATAAACAAGAACTACACATGATAGCCATGACATAGGGAGATTGGGTTGGGGGATACCGATGCCTTTTCTTTTAAGACCTCTTACAATTTTTTTTTTTTGAGAATGATAACTTCTTTTCCTATTTATCCACAGGTATACTACATCAAAGTTGCCCCCCTTCCCAAAGTATTACAAACTAGACTGATTCCATTTGTGCTTTTTGTCACAAATATCTATAACATCAAAAAGTTCTTCTGCCTGTACTAAAACTTTCTGTTTACACCAAAAATAATAAAAAGCTATACGATTCATCTTGAAATTCTGCAAATTGTTCTCCTTGCCCTCAAAACGTCCTTGATTCCTTTGTTTCCACACTGTCCACCATATTCAAGCTGGGAAAATCCTCCATCTCTCCTCCTTAATTGTAGTATTGCCTATATTGATCCAACAATTTAGGAGTTGTGCTAGTCTTGGTTTCACCCAAGTGATCTTCCTAAGGCTGCTGAATATTCTCCATAATTGATCTGCCCATATGCAATGCAAAAAGAGATGGTTGACTGTCTCTGCCTGTTCCTCACACAAATAGCATCTTGAGCAAAGTTGGAACTTCCTCCTCTTTATATTTTCTTACAGAATTTTGATTAGGGAGGAGTCCACTTTTCTGTGTCTTTTGATGTGGATACTCAGGGTCCAAGAAAGGTGGGGGATCTTGACGGAGGAGAATAGGGGTCTTCATAGTTAATTGCAAAATAGATCCAAAGTGAAACTCAAACCAAATTTATTAAATAAATTGATTCTTTTTTTGATTTTATTTAAATTTAAAAAATTGGTAATGTCTTATTTTATTATAAATAAAATGACCAAACCTTATATACACCAAATCTCCCATTCCTAAATAAGTAGCGTTTTTACCTTTTACTTTTGTTTCAGTTAAGTGGTGTTTTAAATGATAAAAATGTATTATTTTTTGTCTTCCAAAATTACCCATATTTTTTATACATGGAGTTTCCACCATTAAAGAACCACTTCAATCTTGCGACATTTAATTAAGGGGTGAGTAGTTTTCTTAAGGGGTGTGAACACCACTTATCTTGGAACATAGGAAGTATTCGTTTTTATAAATAATTTTAAATACTTCCATTGTAATTTTATTTTTTCATTTTAGTTTCACTCCTTATAGAGTAATGGCCTTTAGCTCTTCAGTCAAATCACCCAGTCCAAACCTAGTCCATTCACTCCATTCCTCTAAAGAAAGCAACCGTTCTACTTTAGCCATAGCACGTAGAAATATAGAGATTGAAACATCCAAGGATGTGACCTAGTGATCAATGAAGCGGGTTGAGGTTTCATGTTCAAATTCAAGTAGAGGCAAAAACACATCCCTATCCAAGTCTTGGTGACAGAGTTACCCGGTACATCTGTTGGTGGATATAGTAGATATCACATGGAATCAGTCGAGGTGCGCGCTATTTGGCTCAGACGCCATAGTTTTTTTTTCAATTAAAGAAATGGGGTTTTGGCCTAGCTTGGACAGAATGTTTCATACATTTCCTTTTTTTAGCTAAACATTTGTTTTCTTTAAAAGATAATAACCAATCCTTTCCCAATAATTATTCACTTAAAAATTAACTGTCTATTATGCTGGTTAGATTTTTAAGTCAGTAAAATTTAAACTGAACAAAATTGAAAATCAACAAAACATACAAAAGCTAAATAAAAAATTTATATTATGTTTGTTTTTGATACGGTTTGAATAGTTGAGAGCCGACTAATTAGTATGGTTTTATTTTATTTTTAAAAATTGATCAAACTAAATAGTGAACATCTTTAGTGGAGAATTTGAGAAAGAGGAAGACTGCTTGTGTCAGTTGGTGTTTCATGTGTAAAAACACAATAGAACTGTGAATCATCTTCTTTTTCATGGACGGACAACATCTTGTTTGTGATGGAAAATATTGACGCAGTTTGGACTTCAGTTGGTGATGCCAAGTAGTGTGAAAGAAACAATGTTTAGCTGGACTTTTAGAAGATGGGGAAAATATGCAGAACATGAGATGTTGCCCTTAAACACTTATATGGATGAAGTAGAGAAGGATTTTGCACACTTGAAAAAGAGTTGCTCATTCCTTCTTTCTTTTTTGGTGTGCTCACAAGGTCTTTTATATATGTATAGAATATTGGATTTATTTATAAAAAACCATATATTTTTGTAAGGTAGTTTGTATTTGATATACTTGTTGTATATGGCTGTGTTGTTGCCCTTCTTTTACACTTAGTTTGGATGGTTGTTACGTATTGTTTCGTAATGTATTAATAAATACAATGTTTGGATAGATTGTGTCATTCTCCGTTGTTACATAATGTCAAACATCTATAATTTAATTTGAATGATAAACCTACCACCATAAATGTTGGGCACAAGGTAGAGCTAATATGAAAAGGTAGGGTAAATGATAAAATAGAATTATTAAATAATAAGTAAAGATAAAATGAGAAGAAAATATTAAGGTAACGATGCGATCACACCAAATTGGTCATTACTCAAAATGGGTCTTTTTGTTGATACCTAACAATGGATTTAAATATTACGATACAATGAAATTTAACTAACAATAAAAACAAACGTTATATTTAAACTAACAATACAATGGGTAACAATCGTCCAAACAAAGTGTTATTGTTGAAATGTATTACTTTTTCCAAAAATGGAGTAGATATAACCTGTATTCTAAGTTGAGCTTGTTTATGCTTTTGGTGTTATTGCACACTTCTCATTTACTCGTACGTGTAGATGCAAGTCTAATTAGTATTAACTGCATGCCATTTATCAAATTTGAGAGAATTAGATTGATGACTAAAGTCGGTTGTTTAAGGACTGACTGGTGTGTTTCTCTTGCCCAAACTGACAAGGTAGTGGAAAATATGTTTTTCCTCTGTGTGAGAAGTGAATTACATAATATGTCAGGATGATGTTTGTATTTTATGTAGTTGTTCCAGGGGTTTGTTACTCATTAGTCTTCATTGGTAATTTGGTCAAACGAATTGATGGGTGTATTTGGTAGTATTTTAAGACATATTCGTCGCATTTGCTATCCATTTATCCGTTAGTGCCACCTCTAATTGTTTATGGGTTATTGGTCATCAGGCAATTAATTATTAGTTAGATTATTCTGTTAAACCTGATCGTCTGTAGCCTAAATAGCACGTCCCATTGTGGAAAACTCGAGGTTCTGTTGGTTTACATACCTAATTTGTGATAAATTAAGCAGGTTCCCTGGTGTATCAAATAAGTGTCTCTTGCTGATTCACTGGTTGGTTCTGCCTAACAAAAAGAAAAAGTAGATCAGTCCATTGTAATTGTGGATTAATTTTGGGTTGACATTTTTATATTTTGTTTGTCAATTTTCATTTAAGGTGCGCTAGGAACAAATATGAACTTGAAGGGGACTGGTGATGAACCATCTGAAGATGTTGAAGCAGCTGACAGTGATTTTAATGGTAACCGTGCTCTCTCAAGTCTGGATGCAGAAGGTTGCGGTGATGAGAGAATGCTGAGGTTGGGCAGCACGCCAAATATTACTTCAACAAACAAAAGACGATATCCTGATAGAGAACCTAACAATCACATAGGTGGAAGTTTCTTGGAAGGCAGTTCATATAGAGGGACAGATTTTCAAGAGATTTTCTCTGGACCTCATTCCAATGTATATTTACAATCCATGTTTTTCTTTCTACCTTCTTGATTTTAAGAGACTTCGTTAAACCTACCGTTTCAATGGTGGAACATGTGCAGGATGAATCAGTTGGTGCAGTTTCTGATGAAAGCCCAAGTGAGGAATCGGCATCCTACTCATCTGCTACTCCAGAAAATCATGGTCTGTTCTTATTGCCTGCATCATTCTTTTACTCCAATATCACAACAACTCAATATTGTATGGTCTCCTTACTTAGCTTGTTGTATTTATTTCAGACATATTAGATGGACCATTATCAAATCACCACTTTGACCACTGGAGAATGGTAATGGTAGCTACTCAATTTATGAAAGCCTTCTTCATATTATGTGTAAATAATTTATAGCATTGAATACTCACTAACTCAATTTATGAAACCTTTCCTCATATTGTGTAAATAATTTATAGCATTGAATACTGTCTAAAGTCTAATCCATTGATGTTCCTTTTTGTAGGCTATGTAATGTTTTCTCTATTATTTGCTATGTTTTCTTTACTTATGTTTGCTCCTTTTCATAACGCTTTGATATGCATTATTTGGCTGAGGATCTTTTGAGGTAACAACTCTTTTACCTCGATGAGGTATGGAGGTAGGGTAAGGTTGTGTACACTGTACCCTCCTCAAACCCCACCTATGGGATTACATTGGGTCAATGTTGTCAAAGGTGTGCTTAAGCCTTGAAGTGAGACTCAAAGCACGTTGAGCACTTCGCCTCGCTTAATGTGTGCTTGCTTAAGTGTTGTTATCAAGGTTCTAAAACATACTTTTCCTTGCTAATGAGCCTCTTCTAGAAGGCAACACTAAACAATTGATATTTTACTTTATCGTAATTTTTTTTTGAAACTGCTTTATTGTAATTTTTTTCAATCTCTTTTCTTCATATATTTGTCATTTATGCTTATAATAATTGTTAGTTTTAGGCTGAATTATATATTTGTATCTTTTGCTCTCTTTGTGCCTTTTTTCATTATAGCCCACACTTCATTTGTGCCTTTGCGCTTAATTTCCAATAGACCTTAGAGATTTTTTTGCTCTTTTTACTTTTGTAACACTACACCGGGCATGTCGTCGTTGTTGAACACTCACTAATCCTGCTCAATTAGGGGTCGTTTGGTATTATGTGCAGGAATATTGTTGAATAGACTGTAATACTAATGCTGACATTAGTAATAACGATATTAAAAACGCCATTCCCATACACTTCATGTCCCATGCTGTACTTCCCACAACAGTTATTGTCCTATGTTATCGCATACGCTTCATGTCCCATGCTATATTTTCCACAACATCTATTGTTCTATGATCTCTTTTTTCATTTTAACTTTGAAAAAGAAAAATGATACCCTTATGAGCAATAGCACTACACGAAGAAGTAAAACATGAATATTATAAGCTAGCAACACTGCAGTTGAAAAGCTTTTCTGTTGAATCTGTCCTAGTGGAATGTTTTGGCTGCAGGCTGGGTATATATCAATGAAAAATTCAGATTGTAGGCTTCTACATTCAAGGATTTCTGCTATTCTTTGGCCTGAATTCTCTTTAAATTATTTATTTGCCAACGGTAGTGGAACTCATTTGGAATTAAAATTGATTGATGGCCATTGGCAGTGGAACTCATCTGGAAAAAAAATTAATTGATGGCCAATGATAGTGGAACTCATTGGGAATTAAAATTATTTGACGACTTGTGCAGTTTAGTATCTTCCATGTATTTACCAATATTTTCTGTTTTGCAGTTTGAAAACAGCTCGATCGTTTTCTGTCCCGATTATCTCTATTATCAAGGAACATCCTACGTAGTGACAGATACTACAGTAACCTTTTCCAGTAATTGTGTGGAGGTCAAAGGCTCAACAATGAATGAGGATTCAGGAGCTTTTTACATTCGCTTTGAAGTTGAAGACATATTCCAAATTCAAGCACGTTTGTCAGGAAGGGTGAGTTTTATCATTACACATTTTCGAGCAAGTGGTGTGTGATGCTTGCAGATGTCGTGGGGCTGATAAGTATCTGTTTTGTTTTTAGTTTGACGTAGCTGTGTTTAAGATCCATTTAAATAAAAGACCAACAACACAAGGTGAAAATGCTCAAGAGACTTCTGGTACGCTGTTCTGCTGTTCATGCTCTTCTCTGGTTGTATTCATTTTTCAGTTGAGCTCCAGTTATATCTGTAATTTTATGCTCTTCTTATTTTGAAGTTTTTTTATTATTATGCTCAAGTGGGATTCAGTAATGGGGTGTTATGATTTTTGAATCTTCACCCTCTCGCCATATTTTTTTTAGTAATGAAAGTGACCCTAAGAAACGAGTAAACTTTGAAAATGAATTGGAAATTTGTATCTTGTTTAGAGTTTCTTGTATGTGAACCTCTTATAACCTGCGAAAACATTTTTCTCTAAATAATAAAGGACCCATCTAACCTTTTGTCTTAGTGAACTGTCTTAAGATCTAAGACTTTGACTTACTGTAGCTTTTCATTGGTCAAGGTTTGACTCTTTGTTGCTTTCCTGCTTCTACTTTTCTTGCTAAAATGTTATCCATTCTCCGAGGGGCCATTAGATTTTTTTCAGTTGACAGCATGATAACCAATAACATGCTATGAGAGGGAGCACTCTTGTTGAACATGTGCTATGAGGGAGGGAGCACTCTTGTTGAACATGCATAAGTTTGTTAATTAAGCTCTTTCTTAAAGGAAAAGAGAATTAGAACAAAGCTATGCAAACTATTAAGGAATTTAAATAATGTTTCACTGTTTGTAGAAACTCTATGTCTTGGCAAACACGAAGGAATTAACATTTTGACAATTTGTTTTCTCTTCATGTTTTTGTTCTTCTGTCCTTTGATGTAGGTTTCAATTATCGATGTGAGTACACACATTATGGAGTAGCTACTTCGTAAATCATGATTCCTGTCCTTTATAGTCTATCCAAACCCAACACTTCGCACGTTTTATATTTAGGAACTTTTAACTTTAAACGTCATATTGTACCCTTAAATTTGTTCTTTAATAGACATAGAAATATCATAGCATGTTTTAGACCCGACATTCTCCCTTAAACTCCTTGCTCAATCAAATGCAACCATATAAAATAACAGATGGAGGATGGAGGATTATTATCAAAATTCTAAGATGCTATTAAGTGACATTTTTAGAGCAAAATACCAAACCATACAAATTATTGACTACAGACTGTAGATGAAATTAGGTTTCCTTTTGCTTTCTAATAGTGTATACTTTATCGTGCTGTGTTTTTAGACAAATTTACTATTCTTTCCTTCCTTTTGATGATACATGTCCTTATCTTGGGGAGGATCTGTGGATAGGGACTTCCTCTCTCTCTGTTATATATACACATGTATGTTGCCTTCCTTGTCTATGTACTCGTCATTTTGTTTCTTAGAAAGTGATTTGGTTGCTTTTAATTTACCATTTTATGTATGCAATGCTTCAGTTTTGTCATATTGTTTCTTATAAAGTGGTATGGTTCCTTGATCTTGCACCTTTTTAGCATTCTTTGTGATACAACAACATATCTAGTATAGTCCCTTAGAGTGGGATTTGGGGAGAGTAGAGTGTATTTAGACCTTACCTCTACCTCAAAGGTAAGGTAGGGAGATTGTTTTCGGTTGACCTCTGCTCAAGTCAAAAACAATTTAGTAAAAAAATGAAACAACCTATCGTAGAGGAACAATACTACAACAATATCCTGTAATCGAACTACATAAAACAATAGATGGTAACATAAATTGAAGAACAAGACACTACAAGAGTAGTACTACGTCTGTTAGTTTGGGCAACATGACAATACACTCCTACTTACTAGCATAGATGCCATCCAACCTAATGGCCTTCTATTCTAATTCATCTTCTCCACACTTTCTTTTCTAAGGTCATGTCCTCGTTAAATTGTACTTTATGTTTTATCTAATCACATCTCCCCAATACTTTTTCGATCTACCTCTGCCTTTTCTAAATCCATCCATAGCCAACCTCTCACATCTTCGCACTGGGGCATTCATGCATCTTCTCATCACAATGTTGAACAATCTCAACCTCGTTTCTCGATTCTTGTCTTCCATCGAAGTCACTCCCACCTTGTCTCAGATATCCTCATTTTTAACCCCATCTCATCTAGTAAACCCACACCACATTCATATTTTGAATGTGAGAGTTCTTGGCTAGCTAACATTCTGCTCTATAACATAGTTGGTCTAACCACCACTCTAAAACTTGCCTTTTAAGTTTTGGTGACACCTTTGTATTATACAAGAGTGTGAATGCGAGCCTCCATTCCATCCACCCTGCACCATTATATTGAGTGACATTCTCGTCAATCTTCCTAAATTTCTTGGATAATAGATCCAAGATACTTGAAACTACCCCTCTTTTGGATATCTTGTGTATCAAACCTCACTTTCACATTAGCTTCATGTGTCATATCACTGGAGTTGCATTCCACATGTTTGGTATTTGTCATGCTCAACCTGAACTCTTAAGATTTCAGGGTCTATCTCCTAACCTCTAGCTCAGCGTTAACTCCGTTGCGAGTCTCATCAATCAAAACTGTGTCATCGGCAAATAACATACAACATGACACCTCATCTTGAATTTGTCGTGTCAATATATCCATCACCAAGACACATTTATTAAGATCATTTTGTAGATTTATTAAGGTCTTTGTAAGTATCTATCTTCTTTTCTAGTTGTTTTTTTTGTTTATTTTATCTAAACAATTTTTTATGGTGTCCGACATGTCCTTAATGCCGAGGAATACACATTACTAGTTTCAAAAAAAATATATCCATCACCAACACAAATAAAAACAGGCTAAGGGTTTATCCCTGGTGCAACCCTATTAACACCGGAAAGTGTCGTGAGTCTCCTTCCATTGTCCTTATTCAGGTCTTGGCTCCATAGTACATGTCCGTAGTCGACCTAGTGTACGTCACGAGTACACCTTTAGCCTCTAGACACCTCCATAGAACCTCCTTGAGGACTGTGTCATAAGGCTTTTCTAGATCGATGCAATACCATATGTACGTCTTACTTCCTCTCCCTATACTGCGTTGCCAGTTTCTTTACTAGATGAATGGCTTTTGCAGTCTAGCGCCACGACATATATCTGAATTGGTTCACAGAAATAGCCATGATCCTCCCTCATCTGCACCAGTTGTTGCAATTTTTGAATGCCATCCTTGTTCTTGTACAATGGCATAATCGTACTTCATCTCCATGTTTTGGGCATCTACACCGTCTTGAAAACGACATTATACAACTCAGTCGTTTCTAGATCCTCTTCACAGAGAGGAAATATCTTCTTGTCCTTTCTAGACCCTCTTGACAATTTTAGAACCCTATTGGCTTGCATTATTCTTCCATTCTAAAAGTGAAGCTTCCTTCCGGAATTAAATCTGTAACAGTCTATAGAGAATGACAGGCTAAACACTTGTGATTTGCTTCGAGTTCGGAGAAAAATAATTGCTATTTCTCCTAACTAGTGTGTAATGTTTAAACTACTAGACATAGCAATGAGTGTAATACACACTAGACTGTTCTTTTGCAGAGGAAGTCCGAACATAACTTGCAATTATGGGAGAACCATATGTTCCTTTTGATGAATTTTGTGAGTTTGTGGTTAGTGCAGAAGGTAAAGTTTGGTTGGAGCATGCTAAATTTGTAGTTCTGAGGTGATTTTGGATTGTTTAGTGAATTACGAGAGTATTTGAAGTTAAAACTAGTCCATTTTTTGGTCTTGGCAGAACAATTTTCTTGGCATTGAAATAGTGCAAGGAAGAAAGATACAGTCAAATGACACATTACCAGTTTCAAAAAAAAAAAAATGATAGCATCAAATGACATCCAAAGTGAATTCTTGTTAGACCATTTATTTGTTTCAAAATTTCTGGTGTCGCTTTTTGAGTATATCTTGACCTCATTTACTGCTTGTTTCCTTGAAATCAATATGTTGCTCTCTCCTCTTATAAATATGTCTTGCTACTGTTAATGAATGCTGAAGTTCTTAATGTCAAAAGGTATTGAGGAGGTGGAGTTTGCTGTTAATGATTTTGACTTGTCTGAGAAGTGTGAAGCAATTCAATCTTTGGATGTCTACAAGGCAGTATGGAACTACCAGTGAGTGCTTTCAATCACCATTTCTCACTTGTACTATTGCTTTTGGTTGTAGAATTCATGTGGATATTTATCTTCTCTTTGTTTTTGGTAGTTTTTGTTGAATGAAGGGTGGTTTTTTTCTGTTAAACTGGATTTTGAATTGTTATCTGTTCTAACAAGTGGGGCTAATTTTCCTTGGAGTAACATTTTCTCATTCTTTTATAGTTAGAGGGAAAATTAATGCTAGAGATATACCTGATATTTTTTTTTCAACTGCTAAAGATGTATGAGTAGGCTCAAAAACATGGCTGATTACAATGGTCTAGAGTTTCTTCTAGACTGAAATGCCTGGTTTCCTATACCATTTTAAGCGATTTCTCAGCAGGCTGGTGTCTACCTTCTAATTTTATTGAAGTAATTTTGATATTAAAAAGTCCCAGAAACGCTCACAATTGCTTATTATCAGACATGATGACAGTGTGCCTTCCACATGCATGGACAGTAACATTGCTTTAAGTTTCATCAAGCCACTGTTTGCAATTAGTGGCGAAAAACTTAGGCTGTCTCTGACCTAATCTGAACTTGATTGATTCAGTGACACTCCTTTTCTGTTCTTATTCCATATGTGGACCTTGTACTTAAGCTCTTCTTTTATACATTATGTTGTAGTTGTGTTTTCTCCTCTTATCTTTGATCACCTGGTCTTGTAGCAGTGAGAATGAAGAATGGAGGGAGAATTCACAAGGGGAAACATCAAATCAGCTACCTAAGAAATATTTTCCAAGGTTAGTGAAGCTGTTTCTTAGACTCTCTGCAGGTGGAGATTTAGATTCTGCTACTGCAAGGGTCTCTTTTTTTTTTTTTTTTGTTATAATAGGTGTCTTTTTATCCAATGTTTTTATTAGGGTAGAAGAATGTAGGGGTAGAGTCTTGTCTTACCTGTGAGGGTTTAGTGTCACGGACATAGAGTATTTGCTAAAGCTCCATGCGGCACTTGACAACTTATTCACGGATCTTTCACGATCTTGTAAGCTTAAGTAAGCCTTTAAAACTAAGATCGCTAAGAGAATGCTTGGAAAAGACTTAGAAGGAACAAGAAAGAGAGCTTTGAAGAAGGCTTGTATATTGCTTTGGAGAATGCTTTACAACTTGAGTGGTGCCTTTGCAAATGAGGGACACCTCTATTTATACTATACTACTTCCTAAGGACTAAAGTGCAATTAATATTTACTTTCCAAGTTCCTAAGATATTTACACTTTGGTCCTCTTTTATAGAGAATTCTACATACTCTAAGATATTATAAGACATTCTTGATTTCTCTAAGGAGTTCTAGAATTCTCCGCAAGTCTCTCCATAATTTTGGAGTGTTCGACGCCTCTCCAGATGCAAAATATTACTGGTCTGGTGGCGAGACATGACACTCTCCCACACTTGACCATGTCCCGCCTCCGGACCATTAATATTTTGCATCTGGAGAGGCGTAGAATACTCCAGAACTATGGAGAGGCTTGCGGAGATTTCTAGAACTCCCTAGACAAATCAAGAATGTCTTAGAATATCCTAGAGTATGTAGAATTCTCTAGAAAAGGGGACCAAAGTGTAAATATCTTAGGGACTTGGAAAGTAAATATTAATTGCACTTTAGTCCCTAGAAAGTAGTATAAATAGAGGTGTCCCTCATTTGCAAAGGCACCACTCAAGTTGTAAAGCAATATACAAGCCTTCTTCAAAGCTCTCTTTCTTGTTCCTTGTAAGTCTTTTCCAAGCATTCTCTTAGCGATCTTAGTTTTAAAGGCTTACAAAATTGTGAAAGATTCATGAGTAAGTTGTCAAGTGCCGCACAAAGCTTTAGCAAATACTTTAAGTCCGTGACGTTAGGCTTGTTTGTACCTGTTGTAGTATAGTTGTACACTTGTAGTTCTTGCTTTTGGTGTCTATCTCCATTTGTTGTGTATTGTGTTTCAATTACCACAGTATTTTGTTGTTGTTATTGCTACCTTTGCTGTCTTTACACTGCTTTTCTTATTTAACTGCTATGAATTCTTCATTGTTTTCTTCTTCTATTACTTGGGTTTGACGCACTTGAGCTAAGGTTTTTTTGAAAACAACCTCTCTACCTTCATGAGGTAGTGGTAAGCCCTGCATACACTCTACCATCGTCAGATCCCACTTAGTGTGATTACACTGGGTATAAGTATGTTGTTGTATGAGATATGCTAATAAATGCCTCCATAAGTCCCAAGAGACTATATTAAGAGGTTTGATCGCATCTTACAACATGCGTTTAAGCATGAATATCAAACCTTTTTAAATTATACATTTAGAAATCATTTAAAATGTATCAGAAATCAAATATTCTATTTGCTTAAAGTATCAAAAAGTCGTCAAAAAACTTGTACGTCAACAAAAATGTTTAATAAAACAATATTGTCATTCTTTTTTTGGAGAAGAAATGAATTATATTTGGCGTATAAAATTCAAAATATATGAAAATACAACTTGCTAATTGTAACAAGAATACGAATACAGTAATTATATTTTTATCATTTAAATGTATGACTGAGATCTATTAAAAGATTTTGAATTAATGAATGCCTACATCTCTTTAATAATTCCACACTTCATCGTAAACATGGCCCGAGGTTCAAGGCTCAGATTCACTGCACTTATGACTGTAGTGGGATGAGTTTTGCCTGAGTCCTCTCCCAAAGAGATGACTGATGAGGCTGGTCTACCGCCCTTTCCACTTTATTTCATTGTTCTTAGTTTTTCTTCCTTTTCTAGTCTTGCCTTTTCTTTTTCTTTTTCTTTTTCTTTCCTCTTCTAGTCTGACCTTCTTAAAAAAATTATACCGACTTTTTAGACATAAGATAATAATTGTCTATAGTGCCGGTTTCTACAAGTAAGATAACAATCGTGAAAGTAGAACTTAACGAAAGCCAAGATAGACATACTGATACAAGGGAGGATTTGCAAGAGAGATAGGAACATATCTAGACTTCGAAGGGTCAAAAGGAAGAGAGAGAACAAAATTTTGAACCGTTCTGAGCTGGATTTGACCAGAATTTAATGAAGAAGAGAGTTTTGAACCTTAAAACCATTTTTCCATGGGAAACTTTTTTTGGTTCATATAAAGATGGTGATACTGGACTGTGAGTTCTACCTCAATAGAGTTGTATCGTTGTCAAGAGTAGGTCATTGGTGAAGATGATACAAGCTGGTACATGGTTCAGATATGTTAGAGGCATGTGGACATCATCGAAGGTCTTAATTCTGTGGTGAGACATCACATGACATGTGAGTTAGGCGCATGTCATGAGTTTGGACTCTACTGTAGACAAAGGCTTGGTATTTAATGAAGAAACGTAGAGCGGTGGGCCAATTATCCACCGAGGTTTGAACCTTGTGCTAGTTTTCCTTAGCATTCCTCAGTCTAACAAGAAGGCATATTTTTTCACACATGTTGGTACTGCTGACGGGGTTGGTGGGGGTGGATTATGTCTTTATATGGGTAGTGTGGTTCAAAAATCTTTGACTAAAGATGAATTGAAGATTTGGTTCTAGTATGATCATCAGAGTTGGATTCTTTTTTTATTTTTGGTGAATAGAAGAAAATTATATAGAGGGACTTTTTGTAATAAAGGCTATAGAGAAGGGATATAAAAGGCTCTGATACCATGTTGACTAAAATAGAGATGTGGAGAGAGGAGAAGATTTTGGAATGCCACATTTTCTCAATCTGTTGGGTTTTTTAATAGTGTATGCTTATGCTCTAAATTAGGAAATAATACACGATGATAGTAATAAATGTCACTAATTGATATGTATGATATATATTAAGTTAAATTTGCATAATTATAGAATATTGAAACCTATGCCATCGCACTGCATTTATTTGTTAGGATTAAGGAATAGAATTTTTAGCTCTGCTCCTTGACATGTTCTTCCAGTTTTCGAGCTTAGCAATTTTTGAGCTGTGGTTGTTGTCTGTGGTAAGATTCAGGATGCCATGCTCTTTTGAATCCTTTTCAGTGTAATTTCTAGCTGGCCTCACTAGGGAAGTGGATTGAGAACAAATGACTTCTTGATGCAAAAAAAGGGGACTTTTTGGCTTGTACAATTTGAATGACTTCTTGGTGCATAAAAAATGGACTTTTTGGTTGTACAATTTGGTCTCTCTGTTTTTAACTGTTAGGGATAACTAGTTATATAAAACAAAGATTTCTTTTCGAGTTTCTGATGCTGAAGAAATTTAAAATTTGCAGTTACACTGAGCCGCTTGAAGAAGTTATTTATCCTAAAGGGGATCCTGATGCTATTTGCATTAGTAAGAGGGACTTTGATCTTCTGGCACCAGATACATTTGTCAATGATACAATTATTGATTTCTACATAATGTAAGTTCTTCGTTGCTATTACTTATTATCAAAACATCGTATATTCTGTGGCCCAAAATGGAGAAACATATGCATGTTTCATGCCTTTTCTTTTGTAGCCTCAAATTAAGAATGGAGGAGTTTTTACTGCTATTTCACTCTCCATCATGTTCTTTTATTAATCCTTATAATGATATGCATGGTGAAATTGCACACACATATATATGGCTTATCTTTTGCCTCACAATTGGAACTTTTTTGTGAATAATATATGAGGACTGTTGATTTCTATATTGTCTCTCTTGACTTTTAATTTTTTTGGGTTTGCCTTATGTGCTACCATTCTCATTAGTATGAATTGGAACTCAAATACTGACAGGTATTTAAAGAACAAAATTCCACCAGAAAAGAGGCAACGATACCATTTCTTTAACTGTTTCTTCTTTCGAAAGTTGGCTGATATGGATAAAGATCCAAACAGTGCATTTGATGGCCATGCTGCTTTTTTGCGTGTCCGTAAGTGGACAAGGAAAGTGAACTTATTTGATAAGGACTTTATATTCATTCCGGTGAATTACAAGTAAGAAACTTGAACTTCTGTTCTCTGTAGAGGTAATCTTTTTTCATTAGTCACAAGTAACTTATTTTCTATAATGACAGTTATCATTGGAGTCTGATCGTCATATGCCATCCTGGTGAAGTGGCTAACTTTAAAGGCAAGTTCATCATATATCACTTGACTTCTGCATTTGTCTCACTGTTTTCTCTAAAAAATTGTTCCGTGTTTTTCAGATGATGATACTGCAGCGAGCTCAGTCAGAGTACCATGTATATTACACATGGACTCTTTTAGGGGAAGTCATGTGGGTCTCAAAAACCTGCTTCAAAGGTAGCAGTTTTTCCATTAACCAGATACTAATATTCCGGGGAGTTCATTATAGTACTATTTTCATGCGTAACATGCAAGAATAATTATCTAACAAGTGGGGTCAAAAGGCAGTGATGCTTGAATTGTCACTGGTCATATCACTACCAAGCTTTATGGATGTTTTCTAAATGAAACTCGTCTTCCCAGACAATAGATGATGCAAATTTTATGTCTCTTCTTTAAAGAAGTAGTAAGTGGATGTGGGGTTAAGATTGTTCAGACGCAGACAGTTGGGTTATACTAAAATAGTTGTGTATTTATGTATTCATTTTCTTTTGTTTCTTTGGAAGTGGCATGGACAATAGGGTACATTACTCAGGTGTCTCCTTTTCCTCATTCTCTTAACTTTTGCTGTTTGATTGTTGAGTCGTTGCTATAAAATGCTTTATATGAATGCTTTTCCATAAAATAAAATAGAAGGAAATTTTATTGAAGGTTCTTAGTAATGAAATCTCCAAAGGTATCAATCAGCATTACCCAAAATACAAATAATTTTTCATAGATTAATATTTAATATCACCTTTGTATACATGTCAATCACATTTATTCTGAAAATAGACTTTGGAGCTGAGTCAATAAACTAGCAGTAGGTCAGGATTGTCCAGTATTACACCCAGTTCAGTCCCTAAACCAATGTGTGATATTTCACATCACTTCGCACCAGGCTGAACATTTTTAATGTGAACAGCATAACACGGGGCCACAACATTGAATAAATCAAGAATAGTGATGTGCTTGGCTTTATACCATGTTAATCCTCTCATTACCCAAGCAAGTTGGAATTCTCTACCTGCCCGGTGTTGTATGCAACCTCCATACATCCTGTGCTCCACCTGAAGTCTACTCATTAAATGGGCCGTAAATTTTTTTTTCATCTAACAATATGAACAGTTTTTACAAACCTTTCAGAATGGAAATCTCACTTCAGTCTCCATGTCGTCCACCCTGAACCAAAAAAGAGTTGGGGGAAGATGCAATTAATGTTAAAAAAAATGCGCGTAAGATATTTTATGTAAACAATCCATTGTTTCTATTGAAAAGGAGTATTGGCAGGTTTACTTCCTTAGAGACCGGGTGTTAGAAGTTAATGAGCCTTTAGCTGACAGAGAGCTAATAGAGGGTTGTATTGCACGGCCTCAATTTTCTATGTTGCAGAGTTTTATGAGTTTTGTCATTTCCACCTTACTTTGCAGTTGCTTTCCTTTCTGTGGCATCAAATTGATTGAATTTCACTTTTTTATTTTCATCTTTTCCTAACAGCTACCTTTGCGAGGAGTGGAGAGAGAGGACAAAGGAAACGTCTGATGTTGTCTCTTCGAATTTTCGAAATTTGAGATTTCTCAGTCTTGAGGTACAACCTGAAGTTTCATCGTCCATTCCAACTGTTATACAAAAAGCTGTCTCTTATGAGGAATTTGAATGTTCAGTATGAATAGATTTCAAGTTTATGAGATGATATTTTACCCTTTACCTTGACATTACCTGTCTGTGCTGGAGTCATGGTCTCTAGTTGATTGTGATGCTAGTGGGCTGTTAAACTTGAGGTTGTCATCACCCTCAGGATTCCTTTATATGAATATTTTGATATATAGCTGGTAATGTCTCTAGTCTCTTTAATGTGAAGGTTGTGAAAGACAAACTAGGTAGAAAGGATAAATTTCACTGAGGGAGAATGGTATTAAGGTAAGTGTATGGGATGTATGATAGTTTATTGGAAAAGAGTCACCGTGAAGTTGAATTTTTATACACAGTTCTGTTGTCGGTAACATCATTACAATGATGTTCATTATCCAAACATGTTAAAGGCTGTAGGTTGAAAGAATTTGTTCCAAAGTTACATAGGATCCAATCTTTTTCATTTGTGTATCTATGATCTTTAACATAACTTGGAATAGTAGTGTTACTTTTAACAATTCAATGGAAGAGAATGACTTAATCGTGGGGTAGGTGGGGGTCGGAATGGCATGTGTAAGGGTCAGAACCATGCAATGCTCGTGAACAAGGGTCAGTTCGACTACATGCTTGGTCGGTTCTCCAATGAATGCTAGTGACGAAGGTCATCTTCCTTTTGGGCATTCAGTTTTGTTTCGGGCAGCTCTAAATACAATGGGGGAGGGAACAGGTAAGGCCCCTAGTGGTGTGGGTATGGACGATCCCTTAGTTTCTGAAGCTGCTGGGATTGATGGTTGCAACGAGGACAGTGTTATTCAGTCCCTGGGATTTTTAGGAATGGAGGTCGAAGTCTTTGACCTCTTTACTTCACATTGAGCAAGGATCAAGAGGTGTTACTGATGGATCTTCTAGTAATATGATGGTTAGGGTAGGGCTACTGACGATGACTCAAAAGGGGAGACAAAACAGTGGTGTATGAGTAGAGAAATAAAAAGACAGGAAAGGGGAGGGAGTAAGGGGGTGAAAGGTAAAAGTAGCTGCTGCTTGATAGTAAGATCATTAGTTGGAATGTAAGAGGGTAGGGATTTGGGTGGGTGGGTGGGGGGGAGGTATAACTATATACCAGCACGGGGAATAAGGGGGTGAAAGGTAAAGTAGCTGCTGCTTGATAGTAAGGTCATTAGTTGGAATGTAAGAGGGTAGGGATGAGGGTGTGTGTGTGTGTATAACTATATACCAGCACGGGGAAATCATGTTACTTTGTGACGAAAGGAAGATGAAGAGTCTGGAAATGAAGAAAGCTGAGTTTATGTTAGTGGAGGGATTTATCTCCCTGGGGTGATGGGGTCAGAGGTGGCTTTTTGAGAACTTGATTTTGTCCCCATTCTTAGACCTAATTGCGTTTAGATAGTTATTCTTGTATTACTACTACTATGTAATAAATTTTCTGTTTTATTTAGTGCATTGATCATGAACCGTTTTAATGGATGATACGATAGAGCAAAAATAACATGTATAATTTGTTAAGAAAATAATCTACACTCCCTTTTCCAAATTATAAAAAATCACTATCTTCCTCATCAGATAGAACCCAATGTGATAACTTCCCTAGCTTTGTTGAATGCACCTAATGTGACAGGCTCCTTAAATTGGAAATATTTCCTCACTCAATGCTTTCTGCGAATGGATAGATACTAGACTTCTTCGGACTAAAGATAAATCATTACAAATTTGACTCAATTTGGACATACTTCAATTTGGGTACTGTGACCTCTTGGTTTCTATTATGAAGTCTTATATAATTTGGGATATAGGGTTCCAGTTTACAGAACCTGTGCCAAGCAATATTTTGGATTGCAGTGTTGTAGACTCTTAGAGACATGAGCAATATTCGCTCTTTTGCGTAGGATGTGAGTCATGCTACCTGTATTTGGGCATGTTCAGTGTGAACTGTGAAGAGAAATCTAATGGTGATGGCAGGGGTTCTTGGAACCCCAGTTACTTGTTCATCTGCCAATTAACTGATAAAAGTTGAGATTTTCTAATTTTTCTTCACTAAGAGATTGTTTGATTTTTGATGGTTAGCTTTCTTAGTTTGCATATGTTTGAGTGAGTACAAGTACTTACATTTTCCCTTCATCCATGGTAGCTACCGCAACAGCAAAATCTGTCGGACTGTGGCCTTTTTTTACTACACTATGTGGAGAGTTTTTTGGAGGAAGATCCTGCTGATATCAACCCATACAGCATAAAGAACTACCACAACGAATTTGTAAGTGCAGTACTTGATTTGCACTTCAGTGTTATGTCTTTGAAGTTCTCAACTTGTGCTGCCTTTTATGATTTTGAATCACTTTGTATATGAATGGATGGAAGCAGCATTATTTTTTGATCTCCTCTATTCTGATTTGAAGCCTATCAGTTAAGAATCCATTAATCAGTTTCATAGATGTGGAATCAGAAATAGAAACCTTGCATAGTTTTGAGATCACTCGGAACAATTTTATGTCTGATTTGCAGTATTGCCAGAAGAAAATATTGAGCTGGTTTTACATCTCTGCTACCTTATTGGTATTCAATACATGTTCACAGGTGTTTGCCAACTTTTTGATGAACAATTGGCATTTACCAGTAATCTGTTCATGCAATTAACGTTTTCTAGTGACCGGAAACTTGGCTTACCTGCGTTAACAAATAAATAATGTACTATTACCTCCTACGGCTTGTTGGGAGTCTGCTCATTACCTTTTTTCAGGCAATAGTTGCATTATAACCCTATGATTTTGAACAGCCATTTACCCCTTTTCCGATTCCTGTGACAAAACACGCTCAGAAATTCAATGAGCCCTGTCTCCTAGTGGTTTTGAAGGACATGATACCTATTTTATCAAAAACCCCAAGGAGAGTAACTCCCCTCCAATTTCATTCTCTAACAGGATACCGATTTATCAAAAACCCCAAGGAAAGTAACTCCCCTCCAAATTTCATTCTCAAGATGGAGTGATTCACTTGATAAAAAAGAAAGAAAAGTTTAATTAGAGCGATGTTGCATCAAGCATGCTGCTGCTTCAGATTGTTTCTTCCTCCTTTTGCTTTCACGAGCAATTGATTCTGAGAAGAGATTGTACATTCTTATAATAGTACCTTGGCTTTTTAGTTGATTTTTTTCCCGGAAAATCAGTTACCCAGTGTAGTTCTTAGTTTCTTCCGTAACCAGAATATACAATTTTTGTTAGTCAGCTGAGTGTTAAAAATATTTACTGGATTAGTTGTTCTATTGGTTTCACCATCCACGACCACACGTTCTCCCAGGATATAGAATAGGAAGAGAAAGAAAAGAGATAAATAAGGCAACTTTTAGGTAAGGATTATGGACAGTCTCTCTCTCTCTCTCTCTCTCTCTCTCTCTCTTTATATATATATATATATATGTATATATGTATATGTATTTGTTATTATTATTTCAACCATTTTGAAGTATTTTTGTCATGGCAATTGAACTACTTTCAGAGTAAGAAAGGGGGATAAAGAATAGAGTTCATCTCCCTGCTGTGAAAATGAAGAAAAATTTATCTTTTCCAAATTGAGGAACTTGGTCTTGTCTAAACAGAGCACTCTGCTACTTCCACATAGCTGACATAGAGTAGGAGTTACCTTGTTTAGTCCTTACTGGTTATGAATGTCCATATCCGAAGATCTTGGATTGGTATACTATATGACAAATGTAAAAAGAGAAGAAAAACGACATTTGATGCTTCAATGACCTTTGGGTCTGCATGTTGGGGCGATCTGCGAAATTCTACTTCAGATCCTTGTGTAATTTGTCTTGCTGCTGTATGTTTTCCTTTCTTCCCTTCTGCTGACATCATTCTTCTCAGTTCTCTTTGATTAAAATTTCCCTATGATGTTTGTGTTTTTTTTCTTGCATTCTTTATTTCCTCTTTTTCAGATTCTTGCTTGTGATTTATGGATCTTATTTCTTTGAGAAAACTTCAGGTAGTTGATGAGTTTTATACCTAAAAGTTTCTCTACTTTATTTTGAATCCAGCTCAGCATAAACTGGTTTCAACCATATGAGCCTTCTATAAAGCGAAGTGCAATTCAGAGACTGATCAGTGACCTCCTCCAGAATCTGTCTCTCGAAAAATCTCCCTCTCGTGTGAGTAATAGTTGCTATCCTGAACGTGGTCTCAAGACAAGCAATGACGATGAAAATGCTATAGAATTAGTGTCTGATCAACTTGGTTCATCAAAGAGTTCAGACAATTTACCGCGTTCTCAAGCTATTGAGATAAACCCATTTCCTACTTCCTCTCTCAGGGGTGTTTGTGCTAATGATTCAGGCTTTTGTTTAAATGATTCTTTTGAGTCTGAATCTGATGAAGAACCTTTACTTGACATGGGTTTTGGTCACGCAGCATCTTTTAACGAATTCAGGAGTTCATTACCGCCAATTCAGGTATGGTTGTTATTTATTCTTAAGAAATACAGGTATATTGTATGTATCTGCAACTAGGTTCAATAGTTCGCAAATTGGTAGAGATAAACATGATAAGAACTTATGGTAATATAGTTCAGATTACAAAGATCATCATCATCCTATTTCCATTTACTTTTCCCTTTCCTTTTGGTTCCAAAGGAGAAAAGGGTGCTGCCTTCCAGGAGCAGTATATCAAAAATTAATGTAATAACATAAAGTTTGCTGGACACTCCATTTAGACTTAATTTCCTTTTGGGCAATTGGGAAGTTTGACACTTACTATGTACTAATGTTTTGTAAAAATGCTTTCTAGAGGCTCTTGTATCCATTCATTGAGTATTTGTGTACTCAGGGAGGGGAGGGTTAGGGAGAAAACAACAAATCATTTGTTAAACAGTCCAACCTGGCTGCTTTTCTCATGTGTCATAGTAGGAAGAATATTAATGTAGTTTAGGAATTATTTAGTTGAATCTTGAAGCCTGATTTTGGTTGTGCCAGTTCACTTTGCCAAGGGTTTTGATTCTGTTTATATGCATTTATTTGCTGTAAATTGAATAGATTTTCTTGTGCTTAAACTCTGCTAGAAGTCACTGAGTTTTGATGACCTTAAACAGGAAGAGATGGAAGCTGGACATCATCTTGCGTACACAGCAACTGACACAGACCTTCTGCATCTGGGTGGGAATGGATCTGAACCCTGTGCCTTTTCATATTCATCTGGGTCTCTTGTTGCGGGAACTTCCTGGATCCCAGATGTGTCAGTTGTCCAAGATGTGGACGAGCAATTGGACTCGTCACCAACTACTTCAGTCCGTGACACGGAGAAACAATTAGAAGTTGAGGTTGGAGAACTGTGCAAAGTAGATCAAAATACGAGTATAGATGAGAAAATAGATCAGCCAAAGCCGAGTATTGACTGTTCGGTTGATGGACATGCCACTCCTGGCGAGTTTCTGGACATGACTTCGGCACAATCCTCGATTGAGACTCGTGATAACAGTGGTACTGGTCCTGTGACCTCCGGTCAGGAGAACCCATATGATATGCATGGAAATATCAACCTTGCCTGTAAAAGCTTGTTGCTCATTGGTAATGGTTCTGGCTCAGAAGCCGATGCTGAACACAATGTGAAAAGGAGGCGGCTGACAACCTTGGACGATGAGGAAGTAGCATTTAGAAGTAGTGTGACGCATGATCTGCATTTGTAGATTTGATGACTTATGGGAGTCTTACCATTGCTCTTGTGGTACTAGGAATACAAGAGTATCATTTGTTAGCTGCATACCCCATCATGTGAATAGATTTTTAGTGGGTTGTCTGTACACCCAACATCTGAATTTTTGTAAATGCTCTTAATCGGTGTTTTAGTTGCATCCATTTAGGGATTCCTTGGACTAATCATGATTGAGATCTTGTTTAAGTTTCTCATCTCTGTGGTGCCTAACGTATAATCAGTTGTTAATATAGAGATGTTCATTATAGATTTTGCTTTATTTGCAAGGGTTCTGTGGTAGGCGGAGTTTGTGACAAATTATCCTTAAAAATTTCGAAAGTTAGTTGGAACAGGATCAGTTTTTTCCTTCTAATCGGAGAAGATCACTAGAGGGGGAGACCTGTAGTGAACCTCCTTTATCGAAAAATTGTACTGTCTGATCACATTTTTTATGCAAGACCTAGAAATTTTTTTGAAAATTAATCAACCCTTGAACGAATAACAAAATTCAGGTCACAATGAGAAATATTTGATGCCCCTTTCTCTGTTATGCTACACTCGGAGTTTTTTTTTTTTTTTTAAAAAAAAAAAGAGGGAAGGTTTCACTATAATCTTTTAGCTTTATAATTCATTTCATATTGTTTTGTTGTTTATCATAGTCTCATACTTATATCAACTGGTTTGTTAAGAGTCTCTCGAGATCCTACTAACCATGTTGAGTATTATCTGATCTTTAATCCAAAAGATTTGATAATACTCAACAAGAGTTTAAGATTTTAAACTAATCTTAGTAGAAGAAATCAAATATTGGTAAATTGGTTCGATAAAACCTTTTCAAAACTCGTCAAATTAAAAAATTAACTATTTGCTAGACATGAGTTGTAAATTAACATTATAATAGATACGACAAAAGTTTTTAATAAAGTATTATGCTCGCTCCTATTTAACATCAATACAAACACAATGTCATTTATGAAAAACAATTATTATTATTATTATTATTTGAAATAAGTCAAAAAAAATAAATTAAATGAGATATGTGAAGTATTCATGATTTTTTAATCAAAATCCATACACAAACAAATAGCAAATAACCTTATTTTGATAACCCATAATAATCATTTATGAAATCTCATAATTGACCGTTACTCTTTTCGTTCATTTTTAATTGTCATTGGTTTTTCTTTTTTAGAATCAAGTTATAAGAATTTGACTAACATTTTATGATGTATTTTATTTTTGGGATAATTGTATAGAATGACAAAATAATAATATAAAATAAATATAATAGCTACCGTTTCATTTATATGTGTTCCATAGCAAACTGTTTGTCAGTCCCTCTCTTCCTCATATTCTCGCTCGCTTCCTGTCGCGCGCCTCTGTCGCTTAATACAATAGAATTGTATAAATTGTGTTCCTAATTGTATAAAGCGAGAGAAAATTGTGTATACACATGCAAATACATACATTTTGTTCTATACACTTATAATTACACCATAAAGGTACACTCGTGCCCAAGTCTCTTTTGTCTCTCTCTTTTTTGTTTTATACAAATACAAATTGTATGTAATTTCCCTCTTTCTCGTTTTATGCAATTTGATTCAATTGTATATTTCCTGCCCAAGTATCTTTTGCCTTTCTCTCTTTCTCATTTATACAAATTCAAATTGTATATAATCGTCCTACACACTTATAATTATACAATTCGTTTTATATACTTCGTTTTATACAATTTTCAGCCCAAGTCTCTTTCTCTTTCTCGTTTTATACAATTCGCTTCAATTGTATATGTATAGCGAATTATACGTATATATGTTTGCTATGGAGCGCAATTATGCAAACTATGCTATAACATATAAATATGAATTTTATGTTTGCTATATGTGAAAGTTGCTCATTTTTTTAAATCATATTGATATGCAAAAAATTGCAATTTATAGTACTTTTCGTATAGTTTTTGAATATCTAATTTTTTTTATTTAAAAAATTAATGTAATCTAATTTAACTTTTAAAATCAATCAAATTAACTTTTGAAAAGCGGAATATAACAATTAAAAGTAGACAGAATAAAGTGATTGAAATTCATCCAAGAAGGTCCTATATTTTCATAAAACATTTATGATTTTAGTAATTTCAAATGGTTATAATTGTCATCAAAAAATAAAATTCTCGACCTAAATAACTTATGGAGAGAATACATTTAATTTTCAAATTCAAATATTACAAGTTTTAATTATGTATCAAGTTTCAACATAAGAAAATAAAACAAAAGTCGCAATTTTTTTTGGGTGAACTTTCACATATAATCACTAAAAAATTGCTTAATTACTTTCCGTATTATAGTTTAATAATTACAATTCGTAGCTACATGTTATAGGGAGGAGAGAGGTGAGCGAGACTGGAAGAGAGAGGAGAGAGGCGAGAGAGAGGAAAAAAAGTGAGAGAAAAGTGAATTGTATATGTATATTGGTTAGATAATTATATATTATACATATGTATTTGTATATATGGCAAGGGAGATTGGGAGAGAGAGAGAGGAGAGAGACGAGCGAATATAGGAGAGAGGGGAACGAGTAAATTGTATATGTATATTGGTTATATAATTGTATATTATACATATGCATTTGTATAAAAAGCAAGCGAGATTGAGAGACGTAGGAGAGAGGCGAGCGATAGTGGGAGAGGGAGGACAGAGGCGAGCGAGAGAGAGCAGAGAGCGAGAGAGAGAGGTGAATCATTTATGTATATTGATTAAAAAAACCGTATATTATACATATGTAATTGTATATTCCGACGAATAATATGTATACAAGTGTGACTAATTATATAAACTTGAAGTCAACCCACATAATTAACATATAATATTAAGTAAAAATTTAAGGAATCCCATAGTGTAATACAATAATTACATTTTGTCCCGACAAATTTAGTATTTACTAATAATCCCTTAAAATTGTTGTGGCGTGATACATTAGTATGTTGTGATACATGGTAAATGATACACAATAAAAACTGTTAAGATTAAAAGGGGGAAAAATGGAATATTTAAATTTGTTATCTAAATCAGCTTAAATCACGGTAACAGTCATTAATAAGCATTAATTCAGCACGTAATTGGATAAAAATTTCAAATTTTGAAAATTCAAGATTATATCATCTAGTTTGAAGACATTTTTATGAACATCCAGTTATTAAACTTATTGACTGATACATGATGACAATTTTTAAAAACTCGTGATACATAGAAAATCATATGATACACATCAAATTCATGTATCAATGCATCGTCTAAACACTATAACGCACTGAATCGATATGTATCAGCAAGCACACTTGATGGCGCAGTTATTAAACTTATTGACTGATATATGATAACAATTTTAAAAAACTCTTGATACATAGGAAATCATATGATACACATCTAATTCATGTATCAATGCATCGACTAACACACTATAACACACTGAGTATTTATGTATTAAACGTATTGTCTGATACATGATAACAATTTTCAAAAATTCATGATACATATGGGATTCCTTTACTAAAATTTGTACTAATTTCAACAACAATGGTTGCTGCTTCTTTTCTCTTTTTTTTTGGTGTATTTTGTCAACCTTTGATTTAGATGATTCGCCAAATTTTTTGTTTGAATCCTTCCGAATATTCATAGGATCATGCAAAGACTTTTTTCTATTTTCTTTCCAATTTTCATAGTCCGAATCATAAATCCTTCTATTAGTAAAAGGATCCATTAATATGATGTAATAGAACAATGGACAAAAAAAGAACGGATGATGGAGTAAGAAGAAAAAGAAGACCTAGAGACGACTGATGTAATATAGCAATGACCAAGAAGAAAAAAAAGAAGAAAATAAGAACAGATGATGGATTAAGAAGAAGAAGAAGAACTATAGACGGATGATGGAGTAGGAAGAAGAAGAAGAACCAGAGAACAATGGTCCAATTTTCAGAAATTTCAAATTTTTTGAATTTTGAAATTCAAAATTTCATATTAAATATTGTGAAATGTTTTTAATTAAAATTAATAATTCAAAATTCAAAAAGTGATTCAGAAGATTGAGTGTTTTAGTGGAGAAAAAATAGGCATGATATTGGGGAAGTGTGTTATAGGAGAGAGAAGGTTATGTATGTCTAAACTTCTACTAAAATTAAAAAAAAGGGAATTATGTAATATTTAAAAAAAGAAGGGAAAATTAGAGAATACTAAACTTATAGTTGTGTATTTAAGTTATTTTTCCTAATATTAATTGTGAATGATAATTATAACAAGTATAAATTTGTTTAACCGTCTAATTTTTTTTTCCAATAGACAATAGCGAATCCAGCCCAGCCCAGCGCATGAGTCGGTTCGGAACTCTTCTTCCTCCTCAATCTTCCACACTCAAAAGCCCTAATTTTTTTTTTCTCAAGGAAGGAAATGGACAGCAGATTCGTTCTGCTTGAGCAAAGGTAAGGCGTTAAAGCTGTTTTACTTTTCTTGTAAGTGAATTAATTCTTGAATGCTCTTAGTTTGTTCACTGAAATGACCTCAATAATAAGAAGAAATCAATCCTTAAAAACCATCTTCAGAAACCCCAAAGATTCATTTTTTAACTCAACCCTTAAACCCTACAGAACCCCTCAAGCCCCATATAGGGTATTGAACCAGAAACCCTTTTCAACCCATTCTTCTAAGTTCCCAGAATATGAAATGCCAACAGTAACATGGGGTGTAGTCCAAGGGCGCAAAGAGAAGTTGGTGTCACGTGTAATAATATCTGATTATTTGAAAAGTATAGGAATAATCCCTGATGAATTAGAGGAGTTGGAATTACCCTCCACTGTTGAAGTTATGCGTGAACGTGTCGAGTTTTTGCAGAAAATTGGTCTGACAGTTGATGATATGAATGAATATCCCTTAATGCTTGGTTGTAGTGTGAGGAAAAACATAATACCCGTTTTAACTTACTTGGAGAAAATTGGGCTTCAAAGGTCTAAGCTTGGTGAGTTTATTAAGATTTATCCCCAATGTTTACATACTAGTGTCGTCGTGGAGCTTGTTCCGGTTATTAAATTTTTACGAGGTCTTGATGTTGAGAAACAAGATATCGGGTATGTTTTGATGAAATATCCTGAGTTGTTAGGGTTTAAACTTGAGGGAACAATGAGTACTTCAGTTGCTTACTTGGTTAGTATAGGGGTTAATCCGAGGGATGTAGGGCCGATGGTAACACAATATCCATATTTTCTTGGGATGAGAGTTGGGACGACTATTAAACCACTTGTGGATTATTTGGTTTCATTGGGTCTGCCGAAGAAAATATTGGCGAGAATGTTGGAGAAGCGAGCATATTTACTTGGTTATGATCTTGAAGAGACGGTGAAACCAAATGTAAATTGCTTACTCAGTTTTGGACTTAGGAAGGACACTTTGCCTTCTGTTATTGCGCAATTTCCACAAATTCTTGGTTTACCTTTGAAAGCTAAGTTGTCGTCGCAACAATATTTCTTTAACTTAAAGCTTAAGATTGATCCTGATGGTTTTGCTCGAGTCATTGAGAAGATGCCACAAATTGTCAGTCTACACCAACATGTGATAATGAAACCAGTTGAGTTCCTTGTTGGACGGGGATTTTCAACGGCTGATGTGGCAAAGATGATTGTAAAATGTCCTCAGTTAGTTGCTTTGCAAGTTGGCCTCATGAAAAATAGTTATTACTTTTTCAAGAGCGATATGGGTCGACCAATGGAAGAGCTTTTGGACTTTCCAGACTACTTCACCTATAGCTTGGAATCAAGAATCAAACCCAGGTACCAGAGGTTGCAGAACAAGGGAATGAGATGTTCTTTGGGTTGGTTTCTCAATTGTAGTGACCAAAGATTTGAAGAGAGATTGTATGGTGATTATATAGAGCCTGAAAGTTCTGGTCCGTCATTTTGTATGGGTGGGAAGTTAGAGCTGCCAGGCAATGAGATTGTATCAGAAGAGGAAGATGAAAGTGAAGATGAAACACTATATAGACGCACTGTCTCTTTGTAGTGTACTTTGTAACATTTGTGAATTGGGTATAAATGGTATTATCTTTCAATATTAGCTGAATTATTTTGCTGCTTTCTGCCTTTTTCTTCCATTACGATCAACGTGTTTTTTGTAGTTTGACAACATTTATAACAGTCAATGTATCGAAATGAAGATCTTCCTTGTCTTAACTTCTACCTTTTGTATTGGTGTACCTTAATATCCAGGCTTTACTCCTACTGAAGTTGCGTCCATCGAAGGAATTGTCTCAGATGTCATTTGCATAATCTTGACCTTATTTCTTTCCATGGGATTTGTTTCAGGTTTAAAGTCATTGCAAAACAATAGTTTCTTGCTATTTGCTTATCCTCCCGCTATGATCATTCCTGATATTGCAGAATCATATAGCTTCAGAAGCAATATTTAAGTCGAAGGAAAATCAAATATCTCATGTTTAATGATTAATATGATATATTCTTTCGTTTATCAAGATACATTCTCATGTAAAGAATTTAATAAGCTGATTATTTAAAGAAAGAATCAGTTACCACTTCTTGCTCATGAAAGTATTGTACAGGTATTATAGGCTTAAACCACACCCTTGGTGCTAGTTCATCTATACAATTGATTTACCTTCTTAAAATAAGTCATTTAACAAATCTCAGATCAAAAAATTGTACATTGACAATTAGCAATCATCATGGTTTGGGACGGGTGGGGATTAGATCCCTGTGAACCCTTCTGTTAAGATTTATGAAGCTGATGTGAGAAGCCTATGATACATCAATGTGAACTCATCCTGATAGCTCTCACCCTCTGATGATTAGCTATTTCTACTGTCCTAATTTGCAGCTCGTTTGTCCTCTAGTTTACTTTTGTTTAGGCATGTGAATTGAAAGGAGGAAGTACTGTTTAGTTGTTCTTTCGTTATTGACGTTGTAGGCCCTGTATTCCTGAATAAGGATAGAAAGCTTCTACAAGGTTGGAAAGTTTTATAGTATCTTAAAATGCTCAGTCTTTATTAGAACTTTACTAGTGAAATTGCATGCAATTCGATTTATGCTGTGTTTTCTTCTTTTCCTGGAGTTATGTGTTGAGATGTTTTAACATAACACATCATCTCCTTGATTCCATTTTGATGCAAATTATAAGAATTGGGTGAAAGAATTGATCTTGCAGATGACTGAAACCATCTTATTTCTTATCTTTCTCTAGTATATAATGCTTTATTCAGTCAGAGAAGACATGGATCAAATGGTCCTTCGCAGTTATGGTTTCTTGTGTTTCTGTCTGGACAGTGTTAACTGTGGGGGAGGAGTGGATGTTCGACGTTAAGGAACTTTAAACCTTGTACGAAGAAGTGTCTTCTTTAAGCTTCGGAGGATGCCATGTTATGGGTGAGATTTGATGGACAACTGGAAGATGCCAAAATGGAGGAGAAAACGCAGGGTATGGAATGTTGCTTCATTCACGTTAATGTGAGTTGTTTGGAGAGGAAGAAATAGGAGATCTTTGAAGGGGTAGACATGAGTTTACTCAGTTGAGCAGTATTCTCTATTCCTCATCTGCTTTTGGTGCACCCATGTAGTTCCTTGTTGTGTAGAAGATTGGGTGGCCTTTTTGCGCATCTTCTTGTTGGTTCTTTACTTTTCGGTACTACCCTTTGCATACATCCAAGTCTTTGTCCATGTCATTAAGGAGGCTTTTTTTTTTTGCGGTTAGCAACTTATTCTTTTCTCCCTCAACTTTTGTTCGATATGTCCAGTATCCACTGTGGGAGCACACATTTTCTGAATTGATGTTAAGCAGGGAAAAATATATCTTTAACTGAGACTTGATGAAAGGCAGCATGGATATTTGAGACTCAGTGAGATTGACAAGGTATGACCAGTATCTCATGGTTACAATTTTGAATCTTTTCTCTTGTCCTCCTCAACATGCAGGTCATTACTGATATACATTTGGCTTTTACATTTAGAGAATAAATGGTTAGTATAAATGGCTTTTAAAATTTGAAAGTAGTGCAATTGCCACAACACAAATACTTCAAAATGGCTTCAAAATGGTTGCCATTTTGAAGTATTTGTGTTGTGGCGATTGAACTACATTCAAAGTAAGAAAGGGGAATAAAGAATAGAGTTCATCTCCATGCTGTGAAAATGAAGAAAATTTTATCTTTTCCAAATTGAGGAACTTGGTCTTGTCTAAACAGAGCACTCTGCTACTTCCACATAGCTGACATAGAATAGGAGTTACCTTGTTTAGTCTAGAATTCTTCCTGGTTATGAAAGTCCATATCCTAAGATCTCAGATTGGTATACTATATGACAAACGTAAAGAGAAGAAAAACGACATTTGATGCTTCAATGACCGTTGAGTCTGCATGTTGGGACGATCTGCAAAATTCTACTTCAAATCCTCATGAAATTTGTCTTGCTGCTGTATGTTTTCCTTTCTTCCCTTCTGCTGACATCATTCTTCTCAGTTCTCTTCGATTAATATTTTTTATGATATTTGTGTTTTTTTTCTTGCATTCTTTATTTTTTCCTCTTTTTCAGATTCTTGCTTGTGATTTATGGCTCGTTGTTGACACCCAAATTTTGACCCTCCTCGACAGTAATTAATTATCGAGCTTCCTCACTTTCAAACGTTTCAAAATAGTTAGTCTTATAAAATTTCAAATGTATACATATAATTTCGCAAGTTTTTTTTAGTTTCGTCGCGTTTTGTACTTATAGATGGTATATGTTTTACGCAATCATATATACTCGTATATTTTATGTTTATCCTAAAATCGTTTCAAAAAGATCTTATTTTGGGTTTAATACTTTACTAAATCAGTTTACATGTGTTGAATTATTTATTTTATAATTACGTCGATTACTTTATTTCGTTAAAATTTAAGAAGTTTATTTAATTAATTTATGTTAATTAATTTCATCTAGTTACCGATTATTTAGTCCGTTTGGGAAATTAAATGTGGCCTTTTTCTCAAACTCAAATTGGGGCCAATTTTGCGGCCCGAATTTCAACTGCCAGCAATTTCCCACAGGCCCAATCCTTTTTTTTTCTTTTCAAAATTTCCAATTGGTTAAGTCCCCTTGCAGTGGTACGCGTTTTGTCCTTGCAGTGGTGAGATCGAACCACGTCGCTAGCAAGGACATGGGCATCGATCTTGAGTGTTCATCTTTTTCCGATTAAGTCCAGATTTTTCAGGAAAAGGATCTTATCCAGAAGAGGGATGAATTTTTGAATGCTGATGGAAATTCTCATTTCTACCCTTTTCTCCTCCTTTCCAAACCCTAATTTCCCGCTATTTAAGCGGAGATTTCTTTCATTGTGAAAGAGAGAAGGAGAGGGGAAGAAAAAAGGGTGGGGTTTCTTAAAGATTTTCAGGGAAAACAGAGAAAATTACATTAAAAAAAAGAAATTTCTGAAAGGAATTATAACAAGATATATAGCGAAAAGAAATCGAAAGATCTTAGAGAAATTAGTGGGGAGTCGAAGCTTTGGTTCAGAGCCTTCACTTAGTCCCTCTGCTCGCGAAAATCTTTTGGAGTTGTCGGAAGTCGTCTCAAGCTTGCTACTTTCCCATTTCGCTGCACTCTAAGAGGTAATGCTCATTCCCTTCGAGCCCATTTTGTTCCTAATGAGTTGCTTGCCTGACTGTCAATCCTTGGCTGCCGATGCGTTAATATTTGAGATGGGTTTGACTGTTGGGTTGGCTGTGCAGCAGCGATAAACTTGGTTTGTTCGATAACCTTTCGTTGTTGCTTGTTCTTCGCCTTTCAAAATCATTTAATGCCTGACGAAACCTATATGTCTGTCTGTGTTTTCTTTCTTGATGGTCCCTGCATTCTATTACTTGTTTCAGGAATTCCTCGAACTAGCGTAGGTTAATTTCATTTCGGTTGTCTTACAGTATAGTCAACTCTTGGTTTACTTGATTTTATCTCTAGTTGTTAAAGGGTGTCCTAAGTCGAGTTTAACGTCGTTTTCTTTTAAATAATGGGTATTGTTGCTGCTATATGGTCCTGAATGACACATGACGTTGGTTGTGATTGTTCGACGTGTCTTAGAATAAATTTCTGCCACTCCCTTCTCGGTCACAAGCTGTATAAAATACATCATCCGTGTTCGTTCATTCATCTCGCGTAGTTATTCCTTCATGACAAATGAATTCGTCCTCCTTGCTATTTAGGATCTCTGTGATTTTCTGTGAGATGAAATTGTGTGATTTCTCTGTTACTGTGTAATGTTAGCAGGAAGAACTCTGTTTCTTGAATAAGTGTGTAATTTGTTTCCTTATATGATTTGGATTTGTTATTACTTAGTCTTGATTATACGACTTGGGGTTATTATCATTTATCATTAGTTTCCTGGGTATGAGTTTTCATAAATGCATGCGTGCAATGTACTATTGCTTAGTGCCATATCTGTCAAATTGGTAAATTTGTTTCTTAGTTCACGTTCGAGTCATATTTTCTGATTTAACTTAAGTCTCTGTAATAATAAAGTATTCTATTCCTCGTTTTGCTCAAGTTTTTTTTTTTAAGATAGTAAAAATGTCCCTCGCTTCTAGCTGTTAACAGTAAGTTGTTGCCTAGAATGTGTACTTAAAGTGTTTTCTTGATGCAAATTTAACTTGTATCCGTTCATCCCTGTGTACATACTATTCGCATGTCTATCCATGGTTGGCTTCAGCGAAACTTTCACGGAAAATTCATTTTCAAATGTCTTACTTTGGTTTTGTAATGATCATGACTCGCATTTGTTAAAAGTTACTTAGGCCTTGGTATGAGTTCTTTTACTTATTAAAAAAAAAGAAAAAGAAAAATTTGTTTGAAAACAATTGAAGAGGTTCGGGGATTCCTATTAATGTCTTAGGAATGTTCAATAGCACCTAAGACATTAATAGGAATTCCCGAACCTCTTTAATTGTTTTCAAACAAATTTTTCTGTTAAGTTATTTGAAAACAATAGTTTTCTTAATTTTCCTTAAAAATTAAGTGGCGACTCTCTAAAAAGTCACAACTCTTTGAAAAAATAAATATTTTCCGAATTCCGGATAAAACACTCTTATTTCTTGAGAAAACTTAAGGTAGTTGATGAGTTTATACCTTAAAGTTTCTCTATTTTATTTTGAATCCAGCTCAGCATAAACTGGTTTCAACCATCTGACTCTTCTATAAAGCGAAGTGCCATTCAAAGACTGATAAGTTATCTCCTCAAGAATCTCTCTTGAAAACTCTCCCCGTGTGAGTAATAGTTGCTATCCTGAAGGTGGTCTCAAGACGAGCAATGATGATAAAAATGCTTTGGAATTTGTGTCTGATCTACTTGGTTCATCAAAGAGTTCGGAGAATTTACCGCGTTCTCAAGCGATTGAGATAAACCCATTTCCTACTTCCTCTCTGAGGGGTGTTTGTGCTAATCATTCAGGCTTTGGTTTAAAAGATCCCTTTGAGTCTGAATCTGATGAAGAACCTTTGCTTGACATGGGTTTTGGTCACACAGCATCTTTTAACGAATTCAGGAGTTCATTACCGCCAATACAGGTATGTTGTTATTTATTCTCAAGAAATAAATGTGTGTTGTATATATCGCCAACTAGGTTCAATAGTTCCCAAGTTGGTAGAGACATAAACATGAAGATAAGAACTTATGTTAATATTGGTTCAGATCACGAAGATCATTATCATCCTATTTCCATTTACTTTTCCCTTTCTTTTTGGTTCCAAAGGAGAAAAGGGTGCTGTCTTCTAGGAGCAGTATATTGAAAATTAATGTAATAACATAAAGTTTGCTGGACACTCCATTTAGACTTAATTTCCTTTTGGCCAATTGGGAAGATTTGACACTTATTATGTACTAATGTTTTGTAAAAATGCTTTCTAGAGGTAAGAGAGGGAAGGGGTGGTGGTTTCGAACAAGTGCTGGGTGAGATTTATATTTGAAGCAAGTGTTTAGAATTTTTGCAAAGATATTAGTCAGAGAGAATCAGATTTATGATGCTGTAACTAATTCCACTTTTGGAGGGTGTGATCTACGTTGCTTCTTGTTGACCTCTCCTGCTTGTTTAAACTCTTAATCATGCATGGATATTAGCCAGTTGTCTTAGTTGGATCTCGAATCAACTGAATTTGGTTGTACCAGTTCACTTCGCCAAGGGTTTTGATTCCGTTTATATGCATTTATTTGCCGTAAAGTGAATAGGTTTTCTTGTGTTTAAACTCTGCTAGAAGTCACTGAGTTGTTGATGATCTTAAACAGGAAGAGCTGGAAGCTGGAGATCAACACAGCAGACCTTCTGCATCTGGGTGGGAATGGATCTGAGCCCTGTGCTTTTTCATATTCATCTGGATCTCTTGCTGCGGGAACTTCCTGGATGCCAGATGTGTCAGTTGTCCAAGATGTGGACGAGGAATTGGACTCATCACCAACTACTTCAGTCCGTGACACAGAAACAATTAGGAGTTGAGGTTGCAGAACTGTGCAAAGTAGATCAAAATATGAGTACAGATGAGAAAATTGATCCAGCCAAAGTCGAGTATTGACTGTTTGGTTGATGGACATGCCACTCCTGGCGAGCTGCTGGACATGACTTTGGCACAATCCTCGATTGGGAATCGTGATAACAGTGGTACTGGTTCTGTTACTTCCGGTTAGGAGAATCCATATGGTATCCATGGAAATGTCAACCTTGCCTGTAAAAGCTTGTTGTTCATTGGTAATGGTTCTGGCTCAGAAGCAGAAAAGGAGGCCGCCTACACCGTTGGATGATGAGGAAGTACCAGTTAGTAGTGTGACGCATGATCTGCATTTGTAGATCTGATGACTTATGTGGGTGTCTTATCAAGCATTCTTGGCGAGTTGCAAAAATATTTAGTTGGAAAAGGATCAGTCTTTTCCTTTTAATCGGAGAAGATCACTAGTCCTTTGTCGAAAAATTGTACTGTCTGACCGCATTTGATTGATCATAAGGGAAAAATTAATGAAATGAAGTGCTTACTATAGCAAGAGCTTATATTAAAATTGATGAAGTAGCAACTGAAATTTGTATTGTATTAGTTATACAGTTCCTTGAAATTTGCACTGTATCAATGTCAGTAATTCAATTTGTGTTATGAGATACACTTGTAAGAACTATCACCTTAAAATTCATGTCTTGATTCTAGATACAAATCAAGAACAACCTAGCTAACTTTGAAAGAATAACCCCATAAACATTTCCAAGTTAAAAGGGATTATGGAGATTAGGTTAGTGTAGTGGATGGATTCTCTTAGCTCTTACCTTAGAACCTCTCAGGGATAATGTGTATTAGTTCAAGTTTCTCATCTTCTTCAAATGTTGATTGTTGATTGGTAATCTATCCAATGTTTGATCAATAACATAATATAGTTGATTAAATCCCTTCTTTCTTCCATCTCATCTATTTATTGTGTGTTTAATTGACCTAAAAAATGGGCCGGTTTGGCCGTTAGGGTCAACCGGCTCCATCGCTAAGATATTAACATACAACTAGAAAAAATATTAACATTTTGAAATAGGGAGTATGCCTGCTTCGGGGCTTGTTTGATCTCGAAAATGGTCATGTTTGGCCGTCAGGACCGATCGACTCCATAGCTAAGGTTTGGCCGTCAGGGCCGATCGACTCCATAGCTAAGGTTTCAGCATTTTGGACATTGTAATCTGGACACCAAAAAAGATGGAAAACTAAAGCACACAAAAACCTGCTAAATAGAGGAGGATATGCCTAATTCGGGGCTCGTTTGACTTTGAAAATGGATCGATTTTGCCGTTATAGCACACGAAAATCGACAAAATAGGGAACTCGTTTGACTTTGATCATGTGGTGTAAATCCCCTCCTCTTTTTAATATTGAGAGACTCAAACATCAAGATGAATTTCAGCTTTTGATCTTCGTTTTGCAAGGGTATTATTCATATGATTTCTGCTTTTGAACTTTCTAAGTAGCATTGTATTGTTAGTATCAGTTTATATGGAAACATGTTTTCTGCTAAATGCTAAGAATTATATATCATCGTTCTTCTCTCCAGTTTCTACATACGGTTACATTACATGCAAACGTTATATTATTGCTGTATGTTGAGGTTAAGATATTTCTACTTTACATGTTACCTAATATTTAATTCCGTTTCCCCATTAGTGATAATATAAAGAAAACAATTCTAGTTACTTATGTTTGCCGATAAATCATTTACTTATGTTTACATTACTTAATGCGATTAATTTCTTCAGCTATGAAACAACGGTGAAGTTTCAAGGAGCTAAACAACAGCAGCAGAGGATCAATCAAAAGGTAAGATATATATTTTGCTTTTTGAATAAATAGATCATGCTAGCTCCGTAGAGTAAACACTTGAAAAAAAATTGCACCTAAAAATATCCAGTAAATATGTTTTGCTCAACTTGTCCAGAAATAAAATGTTAATTCCTCTCGTGCGATGAACATAGGTTGCAACAATAAAAGCATACAAAAAATTCAATGGAGATAACAGGAAAGACATAATTATCCTTCTCCTTTTCTACTGAACACCGAAAAGTAACAAAACTTACAAAACCTGATCCTATCAAAATCTAAATCCTGATGTTGAAGTAATCCTGGTCAAAATGATGCAATCTCACATATCCATCTTCACCACCACTTGCAAAACTGCAAAAATCAAACATTCACACGACACTCGAGATGGAATAACCAATTAACTTCGCCAACAAAACAGCTTTTTAAACATGTCCAAATTGGAAAATGATCAGCATTACTGAAATTTGTTATTCATTGTGAGAGAGAGCTCAAGTACACACTAAATATGTAAAACTTCAAATAAATCAAAGATGATGTTTCTTTTCCTGTTTTCAACTTTAAGTTGGAAGGATCCAAAACTTACTACTTGGTCCAAAAACTTGGAGAGGAAGTAAAGAGAACCATCAAGGGCATACAACACTAGCACAAAATTGCATGTTCAAAAAATTCCAACAAACTAATTTCACTCTACCCATCCAAAAACAGTTGCCTTAATTTTCTATCTGAGTTGTCCTAAAATAAGTCCACCATTTTCTTAAGCCGGAACCTTTTATCATCGATTGTTAATAACAATGTGACTAAAAAAACTGATTAGGAACCACTATGATTCTTATAAACTTAATTGTTCATAAAGAACAGCTTCATCTTTTTCATATGGAGGTAGTAGTAGTAGTACTATACTTATGTGACTAAAAACGGATTAGGATTCACTATCATTCTTATAAAATGTAATTGTTGATAAAGAGCGTCTTCATCTTTGTCACACGGAGGAAGTAGTACTACTACAAAAACGAGATGAGAAAACAAGAAAAGTTGAGTTTTCTTAGAACCTATAAAGAAAAGGAACACAATTTTTAGAATAAATTATTGGATTAAAATCTAAAACTCGTCAGCCCACACGAAAACAAAGTCAAGTTTCAATAATGGCACAAGTACATGACATCCGCATATGAGATGGCAGGAATGTGGAGTGATTACCTTTTCCCATCAGGATTGAAAGCCAAAGCATTTATTGGTCCAAAATGCCCTTTGACACCTCCTATTTCTTCAGTAAGAATCTGATGCATATCCAGATACAAATTACACACTCCGAAATGTAATGAAACCAAATCAGATCCATTTTTTCTCTTTTTCAGGATGGGGGAAGATCATTCCTAACACCAAAATATATCCACTTACCTTGTCATAGAACTTGGCCTCAAACTTCCCAGCACGATGGTCAGTAGTTGTGACAGCTGAAGCGTCTTGACCACCTCCCAGAACCACCTATTGACCAAGAGCAGCATTAGATTAGAGAGATACATCAAGAAACATTACAGAATCCTTCGGAGAAACTTTGCTTGCAGAAGAACAAATCTTTAGACTAGCAACATCAAACCGATTCAAAGTAACACATCTCCGGTCCTTTTTAGTTCTTTTCTTAATCAGTAATGAGACACTCTTGAAGAACATCTCTTTTGTTTCATAAGATATTTAAGTTTAAGTGTCCTTATCAAATGTTGAACAGTAATGATCAATGTTGGTTACAGTGAGCATTAAGTTCCCTTATCTTGCGAATGATTAAAGATCTACCACAGTACAACGGTTTTAATCAATTTCTTGTAACAGTGGACTTGTAACTCCCCATTAAAATATCTTTTTGAGATTAAGAGATCTTATTCAGGACACTGATAATTAACATAAAAGAGCTGCAAGTTGAAGACATGATCATCTTCAAGGAGGTAGCTTCGTGAACATTTCAAAAATTTTAACTTGTTTCAACCACCCCCCACCCACACCAAAAAGAATTTAGAAAAATACATAGGAGAGGATAACAGATTAAAAAGCTATCTATCAGAACCATTCAATGTATTAGTTAATCAGTGTCAATACATACATGATTAAGAAGCGGCGACATTGTGACAGCATTCACGGGTCGTTCGGTCGTATAGTTCTTGATAAGTGTCAAACTTCTGATGTCCCAGAGCTGGAAAATCGACAGAGATTAGAAATAAAGAGGAATTCTAAAAAGAAAAAAAAACAAAGTGGATATGGACATATGCAGCTGAAAATCCAAAATGAAATATTGCTAGGTAGTTGCAAGAACTTATAAAGAAACAATGGCCATATTTCCAAGGGCTATGAGGAGCTACCTTTGCAGATTTATCAAGAGAACCAGTAATGAAGTGCGAACCATCCACTGATTTTTGTAGCGATGTAATACCCTTTTTATGACCGATTTCCTTGTCAGACTCCTTCAGTACCTTTCCAGTCTAAAAATTTCGGAAGACCGTCAATACATTACACTAGCTTCGAAGAACAGGGAAAACTATCTTAAAACTAATTAATATTTAAGAAAGGAAGACAAAGCAAACAACAAAGCAGATACTGCGATGTGAATAATGCAAAAACTAAGCGACCTGATAAATCACCAAACTGTTCATAATAATAAAATAAAGTATCTAGAGTAATAACCCAAAATATTATCGAACTTTGACATATTGACAGCACATTTTCCATGAAGCTGAAACACACTAACGTACCTCAGCATCCCAGATACGTATTACAGCATCTTCACCAGCACTTATAATTGTTTTATTCAGGGGTCCCCACACAGCTCTGTTGATTCTTCCCTGGGGACCCTTTAAGACGAGCACCGACTCACTCATTTCTAAAATAAGAAGATTATTATTAGATACAGTGAATGTCAAGATCATGAGATGAGAGTCAGAAAGTGCCCAAAATAATGGAAGATAGGCTCGTGTGAAATTAGTATAAGACAGCAACCACCAGAGAAGCAATAACAAACTATACAAGGCATATACCTTCGTCTCAAATTCCAAAGCATATTCTATGTGTTAGATGTGACAACTCTGGAAACATATTAGGCTTAACTCTTGACAACAAATATTCCCTAAAGCTATATACCTTTACCAATCTTGTATCAATTGAACAGAAAGCAAGACCCTTCCATTTTCTGCACATAAATCCTACATGTTTTTAATGGTGGTCATCTTTGCTTTTTGATATAGTCTACAGTACATTTTTTCCCAATACTCAAGTTCTGGTTTACATAGAATTAAGGAAAATGGATAAAGTAATAAGATAATTATTAACGATATGTGACTTTAAAGGAAACAAAAGGGGAAGCATAAAATGACTACAACAATTTTTTCTTTGGTAACTGAACTTAAAAAGAGTGGGGGGGGGG
>NC_028647.1:8643104-8657737 GCF_001406875.1 Solanum pennellii
GGGGGGGGGGGGGGATAGAAATCATCTGCTTCGCCGCCAGACCCCATAACCAAGCTCCATATTAACTCAGAAGTAGCACTAGTAACTCTATAGTTAAAGGACATGTGATTGTAACAGGACTGTTTCCTTTAAGCTCCTTTGTGGTGAAGTTAGGGAGTAAGTTGTCGCCTGTTAACTTACAACATGCATAAACAAATTCACTTTACATACCCAAGTGCATCATGCTAAGTGGCCGGTGGTAGAGGAATTCCGAACTTGATAAACATGAACACTCCTAGTGAAAGGACATGGTTTTGCTCCACTATTCTGGTTGTAGTACTTATCATAGAGAGTAAATTATATGTTGGGTTTCTGCATGAATGTTGGTTTTGGCAAGTGTTGGTGGATAGCATAGGTGCCAGCATGGAAGTTGGGAATTGTTATTACCGATGGAGGATCAGTACCAGGAGGGATCCATTCTGATCAGTTTGAAAACATGGGCCAGTGCAGACATATACAATTGGGTGGCCTGAGTTGGTAAGTCGGAATGCAAAGAAACAGTCCCTTCACTCCACATATTTAGACAATTATTCATATGCTGACATTTAAATGACAGGTTTCTTCAATGATACTAACCACCACAGACATACCAGGAACGGCCTCAACAACTAAAATATCAGCACAAAGACAGAACAGACAAACATCTGATAAATGATGTCAAATTGTCAATCATAGCAAATCATAATATAACTAATTAAGAATACAGCAAAACCATCATAGCTACTTTATTGGTAGCTTGAGAAATTAATTCACGATATATCCAAGTCTTTAAAAACCAACTATGTGCTAATATGATCATAATCAAATAAAATGCATCTGTATAGCTCTGACTTGAGGTCATAAAGAGTCCAATATTCACATCTCTGAAAAGGAAACACAGTGGGCTTAAGAATAGCTACAGTGGAGACATGAAGCTTGTCACAAGATACTTGAAAGCTCATAAAAGGAACTTATTTGAATGCTTTCACAATAATCCAATTCATTATTCGCAATTTAAAAGGGAAGAGTACACAAAGGCAATATTTACTTCACAAACAGAAATACAACCCAACAATTAATTGTCAAAAAACAACAATTAAACAAGACAACACAACAGAAGATCAACCTTAGAGTTCCAGAAACTTACGTTCACTGGGATCTTTGCTGATATTTTTGATATGGATAGCAGATGTCAGTCCCATAAAAGGATCAGTGGTGATCACTGCGAGTTTATCGCCAACTGAAAAATCAACAGACCTTGCAGGGGAGTCAAAGGTGAACGTGTGCAGCTGGGTACCAGTTTGGACATCCCACAACATTGCAGTCTGATCCGCACTTCCAGTTATTAGCCTGGACGAATCCCCTTTAACAAACAATCAACAAGTCAACAACCACAGAAGTCCATTTCTCAATAGTTATTATACACTTTACCATACATGATACGAACAAAAAAAAAGCACTTGGTCTCTCGTACTGTGACTACCAGTTTTCATTAACCTTTTATTTAGAAAAAAGAAACATGCCAGCAAGTATTGGACCTCAAAGCCCTTGTAAGGTAAAAACAAGACCAATGAGATATAACTACTTTACTACATCCAATTTTCACTAGCCAAAGTGGACATAATACATAAAGAGAACAACAGAAATTCCAATAACATAGATTGATGAAATATGAAGAGAAAGAAAGGAGAGTAGTAAGAAGATTGTGAATGAAAGTTTCACAATTTTAAAGCAAAAGACTATTTGGGTAACGAAATAAGTACAAGATAGAGGATGAAAAATCATCCTTCACAAATTTAACCCATCAAAACAACCAAGTTCATCTGAAAAATCAGTGATTTGTTTTATAGCAAATCAGTACGACAAACAATATTAGCTAGAGGTAAATTTAACATGTGATAGCAAAACTGCAACCATATCAGTTTCTTTTACAAGCAGGTCAACCATCAAACCAGAATAGCCGTTAATGTTCTTCGGTTATTTCACCTGATTTAAAAAGAACTTACTGATCATGAACAAATCATGGTTAAATGACTAGATAATCAACTTGTTGGACTATAATAGGTATGTTGTGTTAGGGATTTTAATCAACAATTGTCTACAAATTTGATTAGATACTTTTATCCAGGTGCAAACAGCAGTAACTGAAACAAAATCTTGAGATGTTACTTGTAGCCTCAAACTTTAGCCATAGCCTAGGCAATTGATCGATTCAAATTCTTCGAAATTCGTTCGAAAAGTGCACCTAATCCGCACCATTACTCTTATTATTATTACTACACCAAAAGCCCTAGAGACGAAGATTAATTATCTGAAAATTAGCTTATTTAAGTAAACAAAGCTTCACTGTAGGCTAATAAACAAATTAAAACGGCAAGCACTTATCGTGTTAATAACAAATATCAGCTCAGTTCAGTATATCAATAGTATGAGAGAAGAAGAAGTAATTACGAGAAACGTCACAGCACCAAACGGCACCGTTATGGCCACGGTAAGTGCCGAGGCGCTCGCCGTTATCGGCAAACCAAACGGTAGGGGTATGGTCCTTAGCGCAAGAGAAGAGCAGATCTCCATCTCTGTTGTACTTTAGAAAAGTTAACGGCCTTTCATGGCCCTTCATCAATATTGGCCTCATCGTTGTTTGTAGTCGGTCGCCGGAGTGATTATCTCAGTGAGATTGTTGTTCGTCGCCGGAGTAAGTTCGCCGCTGAGAAAAGATGGAGAGAGACGAAGACGGTTGCAGGGTTTTTATTTGCTGCGCAAGTTTCTGTTGTTGCCGACCTATTTACACTTGGGCCACGACCCAATACTATCAATTGAGCCTAAATAAATTTTTGTGAAACTTACCTAAATTAAAGAACTTCCAAGTATAGCCATTCAAAAATAGTTTAATTATTTTTCATAGTTATAGTTTGATAATTATAATTTGTAATTATAGGTTATAGGGAGCAGAGAGACAAGCGAGACTGAGATAGAGGAGAGAGAGGATGTAAAGTGGAGAGAGGTAAATTATATATGTATATCGGTTAAATAATTGTATATCATAGATATGTATTTGTATATATGGCAAGCGAGATTGAGAAAGGAAGGAGAGAGGCAAGCAGATTGGGAGAGGGAGGAGATAGGGAGCGATATTGGGAGAGGGAGGAGAGGGGCAAGCGAGAGAGGGCAGAGAGTGGGAAAGAGCTACATTATATATGTATATCGGTTAGATAATTGTATATTATATATATGCAGCGGTTAGGTAATTGTGTATTATATATATGCATTTGTATACATGGCAAGTGAGATTAGGAAAGGGAGGAAAGAGGCGAGCAAGAGAGGGCAGAGAGTGGGAGAAAGATGAATTGTATATCTATATCGGTTAGATAATAGTATATTATACATATATATTTGAATATTCTGGCGAATTATACATATACAAACGTGGATAGTTATATAAACTCGAAGTCAATCCACGTAATTAATGCATAATGTTAGTCGCGAGTGGTAATTATAGCAAACTATAACTAGATGAGTAATTAAGTAATATTAGTTTGCTTAACCACGTAATTTTTCATATATTATATTAAAAAAATATTTACTATTTATAGCAATAACATTTTTTTCACTATATCGGTTTTAATACAATATAAATACATATTATATAAAACAATTTATAAATCATATATAACACAAGTTTTATTAATAAATAATACATTTATCGCACATTTTAATATAAGAACATGCAAAATAAGGTGCATTAGTAGTGCATGCATTAGTTATGTATGCATTATTTCTTATACATTATTTGATTTGATATATTAGAAATAACAAATCTTGCATAACTTCTATTAAAAAATGTAATGTTTACAAAAATACCCTTCACGCTTTATTTCTTTGTACACTTCCTTTGCAACAAGTTTTTTTGCTAAAACATCAAAAAAGATGTTTTTACTAAAATATAATTTACTCCTATTCTTCTTCTTTTTTTCAAATATAAATTAAATAGTTGTTACTATATTGAGATAAGATTTTTTTTTTTTTAAAAAAAAAGATGTCTAACTTATTGACATTTTTGTCACCATATTTCCCAAACTAAAGTTTACCAGAAACATAAGCAATACTCCATATGCTCAAATTAACGTGTTCTTTGAAATTATTACGACAATAAGGCGTTTGATGAATTTTTTCCAAATAATCAAAATGTAACAACGCCACAAGAGTACGAGGACTACTCAAATTGGAATTTTCCAAGTCCATTATAAGTAGATTCCCAAAATGAATTTCATCAATGAGGTCAAAATTCTTCATATGTTTTAGATCATCCATATATACCAACTGTAAGTTTTCCAATCCTTATAAAGCATCTCTAGCAAGGACTTCTACCGAGCAACTTAAGCACTACAAAAACTTGTCACCTGAAAGCCAAATCGTATGGCTACAACATATGGCTAATGGTCTATCTTACGCCAGCATAATCGCCAGTTGCTGGCCCTGAGCTATGCGGAGGTCTTAAAAAAGAACTCGAACAAAGTTTAACTATCATACTGTTTTTTTCTAGCACGATTACATTGCAAGATCTTCTATTAGTCACATTTGCTTATTATTGTATGGCAGAGTGGGACATCAAAGTGGATAGACTTAATTTCGTCGACAATTACCTCCAAATCTATTTTACGACTTCTTTTGAAAAGGACAACATCACCACAATTTATTCATTGTTAAGTTTAGAAGTCATTTGGTGAGCATTATTAGTACACAACAGTTTTATCTTTGGTCCAAAGTCTATACTCTCAATTGCACTTAAAAACCTCGTTTCAACAAGTGAAACTACATCAAAATGATCATAACAACAGTTATGAATCATCAACTCTGAAACTTGAACTATGTTGGACCAAGTTCAAGCATGTCCCAATATAGCAAATCGTTTACCTTTGCAGCAAATGTTTCTTAACAAGTCAGTTGCAGCTTGAGTGTAGCGCTAACAACAGATGTAAGAATTACAAAAGTCACTTCTCTTTTAGCTATGAAAAGTCAAATTTTATATTTAATTAATAACATCCAAGTCACACCAAAGAGATAAAAGATGAAGACCTGTTTGTAAAAGCCCTTTCAGATAAGGCACAAATATATACAACTTACATCAATAATAGAAAACCCATTTTTACAACAATTTGGAAAATAACATTATAACGTGAATTATAGAATTTAAGTATTCTGAAAATGTTCAAACCAGGCTGTAATAGTTCAAGTTTTCTGCCAATGCGAATAGCATGCTCTACAGAATGGTCTGAAAAAAGGTTCTGATGAACTTACGTCCCTATAGAACAATTTGTATTATATGACCTCCATCAATATTTTGTGAAGAAACTAAATGAACATCACAGTCCAACTTTCAACAAAATATCACCTTGAGCAAAAGAGAGAATGAAATAAAAAAAATATAATCAAAAGTAGACTTGTACGAGTGTACAGATCCAATGCAAAGTGACATTTGTATGAATGTGCAAATCCAATGCAAAATGACATTTGTATGAGTGTGCAAACCCAACCTACCACTACTTCAAGTGTTAACTAAGTTTTTATTTATACGAGCAATTCCCGATGGCTAGATGATGCATTGTTCAACCATAGTAGGTAATGAGACTCAAGAAGGGTCAAAATTCGATCGCATATCTTGCTAAGATCAACCTCAATTTTGGCTTAACTAGCTTTGCCATGTACACATTTTCCTATATGAAAATATAACTTTTAACTAAATTGTAAACAAATAAAAGCGAAATTCTTCATCTCTTTCATCGCGCAAATTCATCAACTCGTTGAGAAATTAACAATGAAAAACAGAGACAAGAGAAATACTAATAGATTAAAGAACTGTCATGGCAGCTATATCATTTCATTTCAAAATCTCAAAATTAAATGGCTACACAAGAATTTGAAGAGCTATAACGACAACTATATAATTACAGTTGCACTTAACATTGACACAAGAGTTAAGATATTTTGATAAAACTTATTTACACAAAAAGATTTAACATGCTCATGCATATATTAGTAATCAGATGTGTCAAAAAATGCCACTGTTGTCATACTTTGAAGTGATTTCAAGCAAAAATTATTAAACTAGTGTAGCCACTTATATTACAAGCTCACCATACTTCAAAGTTTATCATGGACGACCATCCACATCATTGCCTAACGATCATGTTCACCCGTACGTAAAAATAGTTTCATCTTTTTGTCGTCTTTACAGAGAATCATTGCAACTTTTATATGTTGCTTTGTGGTGTACAACTCAAATACAGGAGATTAAATGATAGAATAAATTTGACCATGAACTTCACATCGATCACGATTCCTTATTTTTTCGATCAAAGAACCAATTCTTTTGTCTTGACTTCCGGTAAAATTTTCATAACTTCCTTTATACTCTTAAGAAATGTCTCACTATCATCCTATATTATTTTTTTCCTTTTCTTGCTTTTCTCTTTCTCGTTAACACTAGAAGATGATCTTTTAGAATACTCACCTTGTTTATGACTCTTTCGAAATTCAGCACGTTCATTTTCAGAACTAACAATATTTTCTCCGTCATTAAATGCGCTAGGTCCAGTGACATTTTCAGCTTCAATAAATGAACTAGTTCGATGAAATCTTCAACTGTAGTAAATCCATCTTGTCTAGTGACACTTTCATCTTCTTCAGTACCAATTTTAGAGCTATGGTAAACATTTTCTTCTTTTTCATCATCATTGTCATAATGATCCATATCAATAAGAAATCCCAAACTCATGTCATTAGAAGTTGTGGAGTTTGACTCTTTTGAATTTCTTCAGTAGCATCTTGCGGCCTTTCACCAAACTCTTCTGGTGCTCTATTCTTACCAAAGATTTCTTCCCAATCCTCAGACAGTGTCCATTTCTTAGTATTCATTTTCTTGGCTTGTGGATCAATCTAGAAAATAAAAAATAATATAAAATAATTTACTTGATCACTAGTTTAAAGGCACATCAACTGTGAATAATTAAAGTAACTAATAAGGAAAGTACCATATGAAATGATAAAAATATATATTAATCACCTTTATAAAGTCAATCCAATGTTTTGGATCGTCAACTATTATAGTTCCATCACTATATTAAAATCTCAAACCACTCCGAGTGTTCAACAAAGCTATACTTTCATAACAACTTTTTAAATATCTCATTTATTTTTGATGTAAGGTTCACCTTTCAATCCACTTCTAGGATGATATTTGTGTATATAATGCTCTAACACCATCAAGTATCGATTTAGGATTAACAAGTAGCAATGGAGTTAGTTTGAGAACAACACTCAAGCATTCATTGAAATCTTGACTTACGCTCCATCCCGATCTAATATAATCAACCTTGATGGACTTATGTTTCTCATGATGAGCCAAGCTATATAAAATCATTGCTAATTTCAGATTCTTGACATTCTTCTCCAATATACTTAGTTTAGAAAACTAAAGTATGAAAGACATCTTTATCCATTCTTATCTTATCGATACATACACTACCATTATCATTTATGACATAGTGTAAGTGAGAAATGATTTCGAAACTTTGACACTCATATGATACCTAACCTCACGTCTGTTTCGACATCGTCTTCTTAGAAAATGATCATGACTAGTCATGAAAAGACAAATAAGGAGAACAAAAAAATGCTGAAACAATATTTCCACAAGAATAATATATTCAATACCTCATAATGGTTGAAGATCCATAATAACACCTATACTTTCAATAAAAATAAGAATGAATACATATAAAGCTTTTAAATAAGTATCTATGTGCATAAATTTCAAATTTTCGACCATATAACGAGTGGAATAGATGAGCTCAAAATATATTGAAAAATGAGTTTCATCAAATCTATTAACTTTGGACGACTACCTTTTTCACAACTATTTGCTAAATTAAAATTAACAAAACACTTTGATTGCATTTCAAAATGGTTGGCTAACTCTAAATCGTTGATTTTGATAGAGAAATAATTATACTTAACTTGTGAAAGAGAGGCTGAAAAACATAGATTTTAATGAAAGATAAAAGTACTAACCTTGTGAACATGAGAAAATAATATTTGATTAAGCAAAAGGAAGAAGAAACCTACTCTTAAATTTCCATTGACAAAGTACAAAGAAGATGAAAGGTTTCTAAAATAAGTACGATGGAAAATGTTTTTTTCAAAGGCTTTGAGGGTAATTTTGTAACTATATAATCTAATGCAAGTGTTAAAATGCTATGAATTACTTAGCGGTGCGCATTCGGTTCTTCGGTTCGATTTAATTAAATTTTTGTTCGGTTCTTTAATATTCGATTTTAAAAAAGTGTGCATCATAAGTTATACCAAACTAGATCGATTTGATTTATTTCGGTGTTTTTAAATCAATCTTTTGGCGTGAACAAAAATAAAGAGAAAATATGATAAAGTGTTTAGATTTTCAATCATGTGTTTAATAAAAATAAAGAGAGGATAGCTGATTTTTTCAGCAAAGATGCCTAAGAATTTGTTTCTATTTCTTAATTAGCATAGATGACTGCAATGTTGCTAAAGCCTAAAGACTTTCTCCCATAATTGAATGTTGAATGAATAAAGAAGAGAGTAAGCAGCCTAGTAAGCACGATTCCTCGATAGACTTTTTCAAACGACACAATAGAAGGACTCACAATGTACAATTGTACATAAACAACAATAGTTCCACATTATATTGACATTACATCTGTAAAACATACAACAAGCGAACAAACATCTTCTAAGATGAACAATGATTAAAAATACTTTATTGAAAAATATCCAAAAATTGAACTGACAAGTGACAACACAATTACCAGTTCTCCTTTACTCATGCAGTCAACAAACATTCAAAACATAAGGCTGCCCAGTTACCTTTACTCGGAAAACTTATCCAGTGTCCACACATTTTTATAAAAAAGAAAATACAACATCATCAAATTAAACGACACCATCTCTTCAGATACTTTAGTTGACATTCAAGTTCCACAAAAATCAAAATAACATCAATGCAACAAAACAATGTCTAGCTGCTCCAGCGGCCAGCCAACAAAATAACATCAATGCAACACCACAAAACAATACAAATGTTTCTAAAACGTAAGTCACAACTTAAATTACCATAATACAGTAAACACAATCACAAGTCACAACGCCCTTCTTTGGTGTCTTAAACGATCACATAATATTTTCAAAATCAAATCACGAGCTTTAGGAGATATGGTTGAATTTGAACCTAATAAAAAAATTAAACCAAAAGGCAGAAAATTAGTTAGATGTCAGAATATTTCAAGATACAAAAAGATATCTTATATCAAACAAATAAAGTATTGAAACTCATCATTATTAGCAAAAGAGCAAATTGTTATCATATGTCAACCATGCAAGAATCCCTTGCCATTTCTAAAGATAATTTAAGAAAATGTCAAGCAACATAAGTAGATTAGTTTCACACCACAGAAGTAATATGAAAACTCACCAAGTTCAAGTTTCTCAAGATTCTTTGAGATTTCTTCCACACAAATAGAATTAGGCTCTTTTTAAAGTCAATCTTGAGCACAAACAAGAGATTGCACACATTTAGGAGTCAAAGAACTTCTGAATCGATCAAAAATACACCCACCGATACTAAATGCACATTCTGATGTCACACTTGAAATTGGAATAACCAATACATCACGAGCTAAATCTAAAAGAATAGGAAATTTTAGAGCATTAAATTTCCACCAACTTAAGACATTAAAATAGTCATGTTCAGGCTCTTGATCTTCTTTAAGGTATCTCCAACTATGACTTAGCAACCCCACTTCCACTATTTTCCTTTTGTTTCTTTATGTGAAGCTTAGTTCTCAAAGCTTTTGTTATCAAAAAGAGCTAGATGAATCAAATAAATCTGATAAAGTTGATCTAGATGGAGATGATTAATGTTGATATTATTTTGAATATTTTCTTAAATAATCTTCAAACAAAGTTTCCATATAAGTCTTCACTTGTGTATCTACTTTCTTTCAAATTTCCTCCCCAAATAGTTCTTCAAGTCCAAAGCTAACATAGACAAATTTATTGCGAGAATCTAACAGATAAGCAATATAAATCATTGAGTTCATCTTATCATGAGTACTTCAATATATCTTGAACTTCATCATCATCCCATCAACCATATTTCTCAAATTAAGATCTTCACTTGTAAGACGTTGTTTCAAGTATACATAGAGCTCACATATATCCTCAAAATGAACACTAGATGTAAGATACTGTGAACCTGAAATCTTTATTTTAAGCTCAAAAGCTTTTCAAGAAATTTTACTACACTTTTTACATATTCCCAATCATCACATGCAGGTAATCCAATAACACCTTCATCCTCACAAATATGAGTATAGATAAGTTTTACAATGTTTATCAAAAAGATAAAATCTATCGAAGGTCTTTTTAAAGTTTTGTGTCGCTTCCAACATCAACTAGGTAGAATTCCATTTAGTAGGCACATCTAGCAACACTGTTTTATTACATTCTATCTTTTGGACTTCACAACATTTCACAAAGTTTCTTGTTCTCGTTGGAGATGATCTAACATAACTCACCATTTGCCTAACTCGTTTGACAGAAATATCAATTTCCTTCAAACCTTTTTGGACGATTAAGTTAAATATGTGAGCTATACATCTCACATGAAGATGTTTGTCCTCCATTATATTCGTCCCCACGTATCTAAGTGCTTAGATAATTTTGTAATCATAACACTATTTGAAGAAGCATTGTCAACAGTAACAGAAAACACATTATCCAAGTTCTAATCAAGCAAGGAATTACCAATAGCATCTGCCATGTGTTCAATCTTATGACTAGAGATGGGGCAAAAATTTAGTATTCTCTTATGCAACAGTTAATTTCTGTCAATGAAATAAACAGTCAAACACATGTAATTTATTCTTTGCATCAAGGTCCATATGTCAGTGATGAGACAAATCTTTGTTTATATTTCTATAAAAGACTTCTTCAGATTGTATCTTAGTTCACTATAAAGTGCATAGCAATCCCTTGTTATTGTCTTACGAGAAAAAATTCTAAAGAGAAGTGATGAGTCCTCAAATTGGACTCATCTAGGACATTATTTTAATGCAAATAGTATCCTCGATTGTATATTTTATCTCGATATCTGATAAAACTTCTAAGTTTCAGTTATTTGGGGATTTGGTAAGAGCATGTACACTTAGGTACAAAACGAAAGAAAAGAGCTGAAGATTCAAAGTGTGCATCACCAAGCACACTTGGTGATACGCCGTATGGCAAAGTTCCGCCTTCAGAGCAGTGAAGGAAGTGGAATAAAAGGCGACAAAAAGAAGTAGTCGGCGCTTCGCTAAATAGTTCTACAAAGCAGAGTTATTTCGCCTAACATTACAACATCCATGGATATTAAGGCAATGCACAAAAGGGCGAGTCACCAAATTACTGGCGATTCACGACTATAGTTGCCGAATGGATACACCATCACTAAATCTGAAGTCTATAAATACTGAACTCTTTTATATTTAGATATAGAAATTTAGACAGTAAAAAAATATAGAAACTTTGCTCTTATGTTTTATCTCAAGTTTGGAGAGGGTTTTGAGGAAGCTTGAAGAAAGAAGTTCTTCCTCCAATCTTGGAAGTGGGTCTTCTCCATTTACCTTTCTTTGCTACTTTTAAGGTGTCATATCTTATACCCACTTGATTCCTTTATCATTTCAAGTATATTTGATTATTGCTTGATGTGTGGCTAAAACTACCCCATTCATGGGGTGTGATTTAGCAAATATGTATTGATATTATTGTTGGGTCTTGCTTGCTGATAAGATTAGATACATTTTAATGGTGATTTTACCTAGTGATTTTGGTCTAATTTAATGGGTTTGTAGTTACAAATACAAAACCACCTATGTATTTTCGGCTTGACCGAGAGGGAGGTCACGAAACCAAGACCACTATACTGATGTCCTAAGGAGTGGGTCGATATGAGGTTCAACTCGAAAGAGTGAGCCTAGTCCCATATCCAAGCACCCTCTGTTGAATGTTCAGGGTGTGGGTATGACGTAGGTTGGTTAGTTTAGACGAGTAGGTGTCCGAGAGAAACCCATTTGATATAGGGTAAGTTGCCCGAGAGGGAACTTACTTTCACCTAAAACATGGCCTAGTCACCATTGTCTTGTGAGTTTTCCTATCAAAAGCATGTATGCATTAGTTTATATTATCATATATTGCGGTCACACTCCAAGAACTCTCTCACATACTTGTTTTTGTTCTTTGATTTTGCTAATTCTACTACTTGTGACAAAACCCTTTCTTGATATTTGACACTTTGGCGTCACAAATTAAATTTAATTTGTGTTTAACTTGAAAATATCTAGAGCTATCACTATTTAGAACGAAATACAAAGTAGATACACCTTTCACTATCACTCTCTTGGGACACGACCCTAACCCTTGGTTGAGTTACTTTGCTAACTTCGATTCATAGACACTCAAACTGTAGGTTAGTGTCGTTGATCACGAAATATAGAAAGATACACATATTGAAGCATCAAGAGGTTGAACTTGACTAATAAACTGTTTAAAACCTTCTTTTTCTACAAAATCAAAAGGTAGTTCATCCATAATTATCATTTCAACTAAAGCCTTCCTAACTACTCTTGTTCAAATTTTTAAAGTGGTGCTTGTGCATCAGTAGACGAGAAAATTTTTCTTTGATTGAGAAGTAGTTTCAATAGTAGACTTATAAATAGAGCACCTTGCTAAGTGTTGGTTCAATGCAGTTGTACCATTAATGTAAGTATATATATGAATTCGGTGACAATATCTGCACCTTGCTCCATTCATACCATTCTCAACAATCTTATCAAAATGATTCCAAACTTGGATCTTGGTGCTATTTCTTTCTTTTATTTTTAGGTTGAGTGCCAACACTGCCATAGTCACTGCCAGGTGCGTCATTGTTATGCTATCATTTTTATTATCATGCAAGTCATCACTTGAACCATCACCAACAACTCTATATTCATTCTTCATCTGCAAAAAGAAAAAATTAAAGTAGTAAGCAAAAGAAACATTCAATCAGTGTTGTGAATCTTCTTGCTGCACTTTCTCCAAAACTCAGTTACCCTTTCATACAAAATTTGATTTTCACAATAATTGCATAAATTCAACAGAAAATCGATAACGATGTTTCGAGAAATACGTATTTTTTGATGTCAGCGGACGATGATGGTTTGAGCCTCTAAGGCGAGAGGCTGAAGACTGAAGCGGTCTGGACTTCTCAGTTGAATTGAAATATTGGATTGAGTTTTGAACGTTTGTTTAGTTTAGACTTTAGAATTTGGGGCTTTAGGAATTAGGGTTTACATTCATTATTGTCATTTAAAATTGAAAATTTAAATGGTCATGTAAATATTTTGAGTCAAAATTCAAAAATGTATAAGTATTATTAATTAAGCAATGTAATTTAAATATTTTTAAATTTATTAAATAAAATTTTGGTTCTTAGGCGCACCGTAGTTTCGGTTTGGTTTTTTAGTTTTTCGATTTTTCGGTATTTATGTCCACCCCTAGTATAATTAATACCTAGAGTTTCTTGGTACATTAGTAGTACACAACCTAATACACAATATAGCATTAGTTATACATGACATAAAAAGTGTACTAAACAAGGTATTACTAATACACACACCCAATGCATGCATTATTTTCCTAATACACTCTATCAAATGACCCCTTATAATATTATGTGTCAATTTCTTAGCAAACAAGCATAACATATTTTAAAACAATTATATCTATACACATTATTACTTTTAATACATATCACAGATTTATCATAGTATTGATATATATTGCTACAAATAGTTATAAATAAAAAATATCGTTACAATCATTAATTATTTATTAAAGAAAAACTTCTAAAAGTAATCTTTCCTATTTTTTAGTTTATTAAAGATAAAGGATATACACTTATATTGATATATAAAAACTAATCACACGTTAAAAATTAAACATAATTTTAAGAATTAAAAAAAAAATTCATGTTTGTGCTAGTGTACTTGCAGAGTGTTTCACTAGGACTCCATCGTATTACTTCACATAAAACACAAATATATTAATGTTTTGATAGCATTAAAAATGGGAATTTTACTAAATCTACTAGTTTAGAAACTAATACTTAGATATACTCTAGTTGAAATATTACGAATCTTATCATATTTCAGTTTGTTCATATACATATATCTCGGGATACGTGGGGTCAAAATTAGATTATTTTTATAGATATACTATATCCAAGTAGATTCGCATGTATCTGAGATATATAAATAAATCTCTCTAGCATTTCTTACCTCCCACCAATCTCGCTCGTCAGTTTCTTATGTATCTGAAAACCTAGATACATGATATATCTAGTGTGCATCTTGTGCGATTCACATGTATCTGGAATATATGACTATCTCGTTCATCTCTCCCTATTTTAATGTATATTTGTGTCTTCCTCAATATATGATAAGAAAATTCTTAATTATTGATAAGATACATAATTAATTAAAGAATATATATATATATATATA
>NC_028647.1:8658317-8678385 GCF_001406875.1 Solanum pennellii
TATATATATATAAAATTAACTTATATGATATTGATGTATTATGTGGTTTTCCCAAAAAGAAAACAAACATCAAAGTAATATCTTAAATGCTCATTTACTCAACTAAAATTTAATTAATGTCAATGAAGATACAATTTCTTCACCCTGATTCACTAATTTCTTACTGAAATTAAACAAATATAAAAACTGACTAATTACTCTCTATAGCTATAGTTTGATAATTACAATTTGTAGCTGTTTTATAAGAAAATTTTTTGGGAAAAATATTATTTGTAAGTTTTCGACTTTTAGAGTCGCCACTTAATTTTTGAAGAAAAATCAAGAAAACTATGTTTTCAAAAGACTTAACAGAAAAATCGATTGAAAACTTTAAAGGGGTTCGGGGATTCTTATTAACGTCTTAGGAAGGTTTTGGAAGCACATAAGACGTTCGCTGACTTGCGGCTATCCGACAATTAATTTTGTTTGGCTAAAATGAATAACTTATATTTTGAGATAAAATTATTTAGAGTTGTTTTGAGAAAGTAGTTAATTCACATCTAAGTGAGCTATTTAATTTTTCAAATCTTATTTGTTTTTAATCCATTTATACTTGATTGATTTTGATTAAAACAAAACGGCGTCTTGGAGGGGACTCAGTTTTTTAACCTCAAGACTAACGACAAGTTAAAACAAAACATGTAAGCGGTAAGTAAAAAACGGAGAGAGAGAGAGAGAGGGAGAGGGAGTTGGGTCCGAATTCGGTTTCTGTCCGCCTGGACCGGTATTTGGACCCACTTGTTTTTTGAGTTTTGACCCATTTATTTTTGGTCTTTGGCCCACTTCACCTGTACCTGTCCTAAATTTTTTGAGATCCTCTTAAAAATTATGTCCCAGTTGTAAATTTCGAAATATTTTTGGTCTTTACTTATTAAGGAAAAATATTCTTCTTGAGAATTTTTGAGTCCCTCCCAAAATTCTATCCCAATTTCTACTGTAAAGAGGAATAAAAATCTTACGGGAAATATGACTGAACCCTTGTAGCGCCAACGTATCCCATTGAAGCAGGAATCAGGTCAAACGTAGTCCCCCCTCAAGGTTAATAGTAATAAGAAATTTACAAATAAACCGACCGTGGCCGACATAGGCCGTCTACGTATCTCATTCTTGAGAATTCAGGTCGAACGTAGTTCAAATACAAAAAAATATTTAAGGGATAAATGGAGTGACCGAGGCCGACATAGGCCGCCTACATATCTCATTCTTGAGAAATCAGGTCAGACGTAGTTCATTACAGAGGGGATGAGTTTTGAAAAAAACAAATACACGCAAACAAAACAATTACAAGTAAATAACAAAAATACAAACTAAAGCTTCACACGTAATATCTCTTGACATCATCTAAGTTGATCGGTTTTGGCCATGCAGTGCCATCCATCTCCGACAGGACCAAACCACCTCAAAGTACCTTGAAAACCATGTAAGGTCCTTGACAATTCAGTGTAAATTTTCCTTTGTACTCATCTTGGTGAGGAAAAATGCGCTTAAGTACTAACTGACCAACTTCAAAAATTCTGCCTCTAACTCTCTTGTGGATAGCGCGAATCATTTTTTGTTGATATAGTTGACCATGACAAACGACAACCATTCTCTTCTCATCGATCAAGGTCAACTGATCAATCCGCTTGCTGACCCATTCAACATTACTCAATTTTGCTTCTTGGATGATCCTCAAGGATGGTATCTCAACTTCAGCCGGTAATGACCGCTTCTGTTCCATATACTAGCAAGTTTGGAGTAGCTCGAATCGACGTTCTGACAGTCGTTTGATAACCCAACAAAGCATATGTCAACATCTCATGCCGATATTGGTGATTGTCAATTATTTTCCTTAGGATCTTCTTGATGTTCTTATTGGAGGCCTCTACAGCTCCATTCATTTGAGGAAGATAAGCGATTGAGTTTTGGTGAGTGTCTTAAATTGCTCACAAATACCTCTCATCAAATGGCTGTTGAGATTTGCACCATTATCAGTAATGACAGACTCTGGTACTCCAAACCTACATATAAGATTGTTGCTAACAAAATCAGCTACAACTTTCTTGGTCATCGACTTGTACGAAGCTGCTTCCACCCACTTGGTCAAATAATCAATGACAACCAAAATAAATCTGTGTCCATTAGAATCAGCTAGCTCTATCGGACCGAGGACATCCATACCCCACGCTACAAATGGCCAAGGTGAACTCATAACATTGAGTTCATAAGGTGGCACTTGGATCAAATCACCATGCACTTGCCATTTATGACATTTTTGAACAAACTTGCAACAATCTTTCTCCATAATCATCCAAAAATAACCGGCCCGTAGGATCTTCCTTGCCAAAGTGAGTCCATTCACATATGCGCCACAAACTCCAGCATGTATCTGTTCAATAAGTTTCACAGCTTCACCAGCATCGACACATCTGAGACGACCCAAATCTGGAGTCCTCTTATAAAAGATTCCTCCACTTAGAAAGAAATTGAGAGTCATATGGTGTACCGACTTTCTAATTGGATGTAGCATCTTCAGGATATCGAAATACCATGGTAAACCATCTGATTCTGCTTCAACATGTGAACAATGGACTGGATGTTCCTTCAGCTCAATATCCATAGGATCAATATAATCAGTATCTGGATGTTTAATCATTGAAGCAATGGTGGCAAGAGCATCGGTCAACTCATTTTGTATTCTGGGAGAATGTCTAAACTCGATATTATGAAATCTTTTGCACAACTTCTATACATACTGTAATTAAGGTATAATCTTATGGTTCTTCACGGCCCACCCTCCTTGAACGTGATGAATCAACCAAATCTAAATCTCAAATAACCAACAACTCGTGGACATTCATGTCGATGACCATTTTCAACCCAAGAATACAAGCTTCATATTCAGGCATGTTGTTCGTGCAATTAAATCGGAGTTTAGCTGGCATAGGATAATGTTGACCGGATTCTGACACTAAAACCACTCCGACACCTTTATCTTGGTGATTTGATACTCTATCAAAGAATAATTTCCATCCAGGATATATTTCAAAAATATCTTCAACCACAAATGGTACTTCTTCATCGTGAAATAAGTCTTGAGCGGTTCATACTCTTCATCAACGGGATTTTCTGCAAGATGATTAGCCAAGGCATGTGCTTTTATCGCCTTCTGAGTAAAATACTCAATATCAAATTCACTCAACAACATTTGCCATTTGGATAACTTTCCATTCGGCATTGCCTTCTGGAAAATATACTTCAATAGATCCATTCTGAAGATGAGATATGTAGTACAAAAAGACAAATAATGCCTCAAACTTCTGAGCGATACAAGTCAAAGCATAACACATTCTCTCCAAAAGAGTATAACGAGACTCATACGACGTGAATTTCTTGCTTATATAATAATAGCTCATTTCTTATTCCCTGTTTCGTTATGCTGCCCAAGAACGCATCCCAATGCGTTATCTGAGACAGACAAATAAAACAACAACGGGCTCCCTTCTCGCGAAGGAACCAATACCGGTGGGTTGGACAAATAGTTCTTGATAGCATCAAAAGCAGTCTGACATTCTTCAGTCCACTTTGTCAAAGTGTCTTTCTTCAACAACTTGAAGATAGTCTCACCCACACCACAGTTGATTCAGCTATGATTCGACTGATGTAGTTCAACCTCCCTAAGAAACTCATCACTTCCTTTTTGGTCTTCGGAGGAGGTAACTCTTGAATTGCCTTAATCTTGGAAGGATCGAGCTCAATAACTATTCTGCTGACTATAAATCCCAACAACTTGTCGGCTGGCACCCCAAAAGCACATTTAGCGGGATTTAACTTCAAATTATACCAATGCATACAACTAAAAAACTTCTTTAAATGCGTCAAGTGGTCCAAATTCTCGCGGAACTTGCTTATGATGTCATCCACATACACCTCGATCTTCTTATGAATCATATCATGAAATATAGTCATCATAGCCCTCATATAGGTAGCACCAGCATTCTTGAGGCCAAATGGCATCAACCTATAACGATATACACCCCAAGGGGTAATAAAAGTTGTCTTTTCTGCATCTTCCTGGTCCATCAAAATATGATGATAACCTATGTAACAATCCACAAATGACTACATTTCATACTTAGCACAATTATCAATTAGAATATGAATGTTTGGCAACGAAAAATTATCCTTTGGGCTGGCTTTCTTAAGAAGCCTGTAATCGACACAAATTCTGATTTTCCCGTCTTTTTGGCGACCGGAATAACATTGGCCAACCAAGTCGGGAATCGAGACTCGATATGCTTGGTTATATCTTCTTTAATCTTTAAAATCAACTTTGGCTTGAACTTCCGAGCCTTCTGTTTCACTGGACTGAACCTCGGATTGACCGTCAACTTGTGAGACACTACATTGGTACTCAGCCCTAGCATGTCGCTGACTTTCCAGATGAACACATCGATGTACTCAGTGAGTAAATGAATCAGGCCATTTCTTTGAGCTTCATTCAAGTGAACGCTGATTTTGACCTCTTTGACACACTCTTGGTCTCCCAGATTTACAGTTTTAGTTTCCTCTAAATTCTACTTATACTAATTTTCAAACTTTAGAAACTCTTCAGCAACATATTTCGGTGCCTCATTTCCTTTTCGTATTCATCAACCTCATCAGCACCTGCCTCATTTTGTTCGTTCAACTCGTGACATGACATGACATTAGAAGGTTTAAAACTTATATTACTGAAACCATAAATAGACAAATTTAGGAAAGTAAAATATAGCAAATAAATAATTAAGCAAATTTTGAATAAAGGAGGCTTTCAATTAAATTGGAAGAACAACGTAAACTTTGGCCATGGCAAGTGCCATTTTGCCTTTTTAAACATCATAAGAAAATTTAAACGTTCAATTAAGTAAAATGATGAGTCTCGGGCCTCTTCCAGACTTAAACCAATTTAAATATGCATAAATGATGCCCTTCTACCAAGGAGTTTGAGAAATCAGGATTGGCGTGGAGGTGTAATTCTGTAGAATCTCCTCAGGCTCAACATTGCAGATTCTTGTTAACTCGACCTCGTCCTCAATAACAACATCAATCTCTTCGAAAGGCCACAGATTCCTTCCCAAAAGTCATCATATTCGGTATACTCCCGGACTGGAAATGATTGATACAGATGGGGGATTGGCTTAGCCAATGCTTGATCATTGTTCTTCTTCAACTTCACATCATTATCTGTGGGAATGTACCCCAAACCATATCTTGCTCCTTTAACGGGAACTTGAATAGGCTCAATAATTCCTTGGGAATTCTTTCCCAATCCGAACCTTGGTTCGAATCCACTCTGCAACATCACAGTGGCGATCATCTTGTACACAGCAGGCATAGGAGGCTGTGGGGCCAAATCGTCACTGGTGGCATTTACCAGCTCCACCGTGTAGAAATCGGTACCTTGCGAGACTTTATCAATAATGGGCGTCTGCCTGCCGGAGTGACTCCTTTTGCCGTGAATAACTAGTTCATCATCCTTCCAAATGAGCTTCATCATCTGGTGAAGAGTAGAAGGCACAACTCCAGCCATGTGGATGAAAGGCCTTCCTAGAAGAAGGTTATAGCTGGTGTCAATGTCTAAGACTGAACTCTGCCGGACCCATTTGGATGAGAAAATTCACCACTCGCAACGTATCTCTCTATACTTTGTTGAAGATTCTTACATTGAATCGGGCCAAGCATTCATTTCTAGCAGCGATGGAAGATAGCCTATGTGTTTCTGAACTATCTTGTCATCATTATTCATGAATTTCCATCATACTTTGAGGAAGGGATCGGGGACGGTAACCATTCTTGTTTTCAAAGGCGTGTATCGAATCCATCCTACAAAAGTAGCAGACAAAGATTAGTTAACCCCCACCCCCATAAACAATAAATTGTTAAAATACACATATATATCCTTCAATCAACACGTAAGCATGGTTGTCTATTTTTTGGCAATTTGAGCCAATTAGACACAAGGTGGGCTTCTAATGGGTCCAACACGCCTTGGGTGTTGGGTCATCTTAGTTCAAATGTTCCTAAATTCGGGATTTAGCTCAGCTCTACGCTAGTTTACTAGGAGTGACTTTTGAAAAGACCGGGAACCCAAACGGATAGTTTGGGCTGGAACTCGCGACAACCATTGGACGCATGACGAACCAATAAATTACAGCTAATTCCAAAAAAGGGCGAGTATAAAAAATTCCGGCAGCGGTTCGGCGAAGCGTCCTTTAATATACTATACATACATCCAAAATATGTCATGATATACAATGCCAGTTTATAATTTATGTAATTTAATCACATATAAGCAATTTAATAATAACAATTAGTCAAATTAGTTCAATCCTTTTGGTTAGAACATAATTAATCTCCAGCAGAGTTGTCATTTCTGTTTTACAAAAATATATGGTAAAAGGAAAAATGATTTAGTTTCAAAAAATCAATTGATCTTATGATTTAAGAAAAATCGACTTTCCAAATCAACAGAGTCGCCACTTGATTTTTTAGTAAAATCAAGAAAACTTACAATTATTTTTAAAAGATTTAAAATATATAAAAATCGATTGAAATGGTTTGAAACTCAAATGTACATTCCGAGAAGGTGTTAGGCCCTCGGAATGCCCGCTAACTTGCGGTTTACTGGCGATTTGACTAAAAAGACTCTCTAAACAAATTTCTTTTCAAAATTTTCTAAGTTAAGTAGATCCAAATTTTATTTGTATTACTTATTTTTATTTACTACTTCATTTTATTTAACTATTTAAAGGGAAATAAACTAAAATAAGAGATTTTTTTTTAATGAAAATAATTTAAAGTGTTGACAAAGGCTAATAAATATATATACGTGTGTGTATGTATATATATATATATAAATTTTAATATCTATAACGAAAGAAAAATGAATATCATTCGGGATTAATTAAATTAAAATCGAAAATCAAATAATATGTTAGTGGCCACAATAATAAGTAAAGAATAAGCATAGAAATGTCAAATTTGGGCCTTTTGGCCCAAATTTTGCTGCACCATTTTTGGGCCCTTGAATCTATTTTCCTCCAATATTTCAGCGTATACCGCCGTATACGGATTGTATTTCAATTTGTTTTTGTATATCGCCGTGTATAGTCAGTATATATACCAGTATTCAGCTTCCCAAACAGCTGCACTAATTTTTTACCTGTATATCGTATCTTATGATTGTATATCAGAGCATACAACGGCATTATCAGCCCCTTTCATAGCTTTGGAGACCTGCAGATTAATTCCCAGCAACATATTTGTTGCCTTTTGACCTGTACACCAGTTTAGAAGGGGATGGACGACTCGGATATGGTAGTTGAGCCTTTACGGATCAACGAGAGGATGCAAATAGATAAAGTGAGGTCTGTAAGGACCTGAAATGAATTTTTTACATGCAGAAAAAAAAAGGAAGCTAGTTAGCATATGAAATGATATAAACAAAATGTATTTTGAACAAAAGAAAAACAGATTTTTGCCAAACAAAAGCTACTTAAGAGATTTGAATTAAACCGGGACATAGGATTCCAAAAGAAAACTTGAGTGAATTATTATAATCATTAAATAATAAACGGAAAAGGGCCTAAAATACCCTTAAAGTATTGAAAATTGTACAAAATTATACTCCATCCACGTATTGGCTCCAAAATACCCTTCTCACCCACCTATTGGGTCCAAAATACTCTTGTCATCCACCTTTTGATTCAAAATTGACCACTTTTTATATTTAAACTATTTAAATATTTTTTTAAACACGTGGCGCTCAACTATTTGTTATAATTTAACTTATTAATATAATTTATAAATCAATCCACTACCCACCCATTACTAATTAAACCCCTCTAAATAAATAAATCTGTCACATTATTAATGCAACAATAGATTAACTACTATCAATTGAGTGTTTTTAAAAATTTGAGGCAAAAATATCTATAGAAGTAAATTATCATACATTCAAGTATCTAAATAAAATTACCGATAAACTTAAAAGTCTGACTATGTTTATCTTAATTATTCTTACATCTCAATTATGTGATGTTACTTCATAGGTAACTTTTTTAAAAAATAATATATTAAAGGTTTTAAAACAAATAATAAATATTTATAAAAAATATATTTAAAAAAATGCATGAATTAATTCGGGATATATTACTTCTTTACCTTTAATTATAAATTTCTCATTTAGTCTTGAAAGAAAGTATCCTCATAAATAAGCGGCTCAACCTAAATTTAATTGGGGCTTAAATTCGGACTCGAATAATTTTGAATGTTATTTTCAGGAATCTATAATTTCATCGTGTTTTAGTAGTGTTTATGATGATTTTGATATTATAATTGAATTATTAATTGGGTGAGGTTTAGTTAGTAATTAATGGATAGTGGGTTGACTTATAAATTATATTAATAAATTAAATTATAACCAATAGTTGAACGTCAAGTATTTTAAAAAATATTTAAAGAGTTCGATTTTAAAACAATTAAAAAAGTGGTCACAAAGGTGGATGACAAGGGTATTTTGGAGCGAATAGGTGGATGGAAAGGGCATTTTGGAGCCAATAGGTGGATGAAGGGTAATTTTGTACCATTTCCAATACTTTAAGGATATTTTAGGTCATTTCCCGAATAATAGAAAACCCAAATCGAAAGAAAAACAATGTTGCATTATCAGCCAACAAAACATCACATACTTATCCTAACCAACTATAGTTGATAAAATCTAATGGTGTTAACATATCATGTCAAAGAAAATGTTGAAAGCTATAGTAAACTTGTCCCCTTAAGCAAAAGGAGGAACTGACAGGGCTTGGGCACTAAGTCACTAAGAAATGAGCACAAACAGACAGAGGGAAGAAGATAACTCGAATACATCACGAACAAGCTCAACAGTAAACAAACAAACAGTTGGAACTCACAAGACAAAATCAAACAAATTGCTCACAGTATCAATAGATGTTTGAAGACGAGTTGAATATAGTTGATGCATTAGTCGACTAAATTAGCCCCATTCGAAATCAAGCAGACTTTTAACAAACAACAGCTATAAACTAAACAACATACAACAACGATGGACTAAGCAAAAGACAGAGTTACTCAGAGAAACAAACAATCACAAACTGAGACGAGTCAAAATAAATAAAATAAAATAAAATTCACCTTTTGCGAGGCAGCGAACTAGGGATAGGGTGAGCAAGGAGCTTATCTTCACTACGCGACTCGGGTTTGAACAATGATCGAGAATTCTTAACACTATCTCTGATCTGAACACGACTTTGATGCATCTATATGTATATTTCTTATATATCTTTGCTTTAAACTGCTATGAATATTTTGCTCAAGAAAAAAGGAAAACATCTTTTTCTTAAAGCTTTAACTCTTATTAATTTGGTGTGGGCTGCTGACTTAGACAGATGTGGCCCAATTTTAAATCTTAGATGGGTTTAAGTTGAGGTAAGGCTAGAGTTTAGAGTTTAAGCACAAAATGAGTTAAGTTAACAAATTCGACTAAACTCTAAATAAGACGAATTAATATTAATTAATTTACAAACTTCTTTACCTTAACGAAATGAAATAATCAAATCAAATATTCAAAATTATAACCACAATTTAAACAAAGCTAATTTAACAAAGTAATCACTGAAAATAAAAAAATTTGAGATGATTTTCAAAATGTTCATAATATACTAATTATATGAAGAAAACAACACATACACACACACATAAACGGTAAACTTAATTAAAAATAACTTGAAACTATTTTGAACTTTATAAAAACTAATTATTTCAAATCGTTTGAAATTTAAGAAGCTCGATGATTAATATATATTTTGGAGGTCCAAAATTGGGTGTCAACAGTAGCTACATGTTATAAATAGGAGAGAGGCGAGAGAGGGGGAAACAAGTAGGAGAAAGGTGAAATATATAGGTATATCAGTTAGATAATTGCACATTATACATATGTATTTGTATATATTGCAAGAGAGATTGGGAGAGGGAGGAGAAAGGTGAGAGAGACTGGAAGAGAGAAGAGAGAGGAGAGAGGCGAGCGAGCGAGAGATAGCAGAGAGTGGGGGAGAGAAGTGAATTGTATATGCATATAATTGTAACATATTAAAGCGAGACTGGGAGAGGGAGGAGAGAGACGATCAATATTGGGAGAGGGAGAAGAGAGGCGAGCGAGAGAGGGTAGAGAGTGGGAGAGAGATGAATTGTAAATGTATATAGGTTGAAAAATTGTATATTACGAATTATACATATACAAACTTGACTAATTATACAAACTCAAAGTCATCTCACGTAATTAATGTATGATGTTAGTTGCGAGTGGTAATTATAGCAAACTATAACTATGATGAGTAATTAAATAGTATAAGTTTGCTTAACCGCGTAATTTTCCTACATTAATAGTTTGTGTAAATACTATGATTCAATTCTTTTCTCTTTAAATTCATTTTATTGCATGAGTTTATATAATTCAATGGTAATATTATGTTCATTCATTTTCTCCCTGAATTCACTTGATTCTATGAATTTATAGAATTCAATTGTAATGTTATATTTCATTTGATTGTATGAGTTTATATTGTAATACTATAATTGATTCATTTTCTCCCTAACTTCAGTTTATTATGAGTGTATAGAATTCAGTTATAATACTATAATTCAAGTGTATGCTTTCTATATCACAACAATTGATCTAATGGTCGAGGAGCATAAATCAAACTTCATTACTTGAATTGTGGGATTTTTTCCTTGATTGGTGAGATTATGCATGATTCGTGGGATTTTTTTTTAAAAAAAAATATCACATTTATTATTAAATTGAGAGTCTTATTTGTATAAATATTTAATAGTCACGTGAGATATACAAATCGTGACCTACTCAAACTATAGAAATATTAGCTATTTTTGCCTCATTATGTTTCAAGTCTTTGATATTTTTGAAAGCTCCTCTTGGCACACAAATTTTCAAATATTTATTCTTAATCTATATATTATTATGGGATTTAGAGATATATTTAGTCAAATTGCCTTGAAAGTTGTTATCAAAATATTTTTAATGTTTGCAAAATAATTATTTTCAATTATCTCATTTGAAGAACCTCAAAATTAATCAAAGTTGGGAGGGCCAAAATTGAGTCTCTCTCTATAGTATTACAACATGAATGAGAAATGAATTGCTAGTTATTGGTAGGAGCGGTATTTTTATTCGGTATACTAAAAAAACTGTGAATTATATGGTAATTTTTTCGAGTATGAGTTAGAAAATTCGCAGGAAACTTATTTTCCTGCAAATTTTCATACTAATTCTCAGGAAAATGTCCACGTAATTCACAGTTTTCTTGTAGTGATATGCATCTAAAGTGTAGTAGTTACGGACTTTCCTTTGTCATAAAAAAATCTTTTGAACTTGCAAAAAAATTGAAGAATATGTTAATTAGAATAGGTAATTTTACAATACACAATGCCATGCAGATGCAGTTACAATAGACCTATCTTGCCATGCTAGAGAAATAGCTCTTGGATCCTCAATTTCAAAAACCCTAAACCCTCCATTTATTCCTCCATCAATTTGTATTGTAGAATTAGAATAACTTCTAATTTTCATAAGCAACTTTGCTTGCATTATGTTCTTACAACTCAATGGAACTCCTATAAATCCATGACTTTCCATTCTCCCTTTACATGTCTCCATTTGTTCATTATCATCATTATATCTTGATGATGAATTATCATAATTCAACACATTCTTGATCTCTTTCCCAAGATGGTTTTTTTCAATACTCAATCTTTCAATACTATCAATAGGTAAACAATCATCTAATGAATCAAACATAGCCGCGAAATAATGCAATGAATCCATGAATCTTGGCATGAAATTTGTTTTAGGGATTTTACATCCTTCTTGTTCCACTATAGTAACTATAGAAGGACAAAGATCATGTACTTCTTTCAATGTCTTTGAAATCTTGGAATAAGTACCTAATGAGTTCAAATGAAAGATCAAATTTATAGCTAATGTCTCATTTTTCCTTTTTGTTAGGTTACTTAGTTTATATCCACTTAAAACCCCTTGAAACTCAAAAGATAAATTTCGAAAACCCTTTGCAAAACTAACAAGTCTTGTCTCAGTTTCTCTCAATTCATCGATAGTTCTTCCATATCCAGTGATCTTGAGAGAAATTCTATTCAATGTGGTTGAGTTTTCTGATAGAGATTGAATTAGAGAAGGCCATTGAAATCCATAAGATATGTCAAAAAAGTCTATAACATGCAATAATCCATTGTTATATTCTAATTCTTTCTCAAAGACTTCAAGAATGGCTTGGTTAGATGTGAAATGAGCAAATTGATAAAAAGGAGAAACCTTGTAGAATTGAGTGAAAGCCAAGAACTCTTCTTCTTGTGTTGGTGGCTTCATTATCATGTCATAAAATGGCGATTTTCGCGTTAATAGTCTTGCTATTAATCCATCAGCAAAATAGGCAGCCATTCTTTGGATTGAATCACCAAATAAGGTAACATTTTGATACAATTCATGTAGATTTTCAATAGCTAAACTCATGCTATTTTCATCAATTGATGTGGCTGAAATAAGCAATGAATGGATTAGGTGTAGACCTTTTCCATCATTAATAATATGACCTTTTTTCTTTACATCATTTTTTAACATCATTTCTCTCAACTCTAAAAGACTTAATATTTTTCCTTCACAATTACTTTCATTTAAATCCCAAGTATTTATGAAATTCATCATTAATTCCCTCCTTTTTCTCTTCTTGATGATCTTCTTATTTATATGATTATCACAACATGATGAATCATTGACTATAGCAAGTCTAAGACTCAACAACTCTTCTTCATGATCTACAATATCTCCCATTTTAATTTGTGTTATATTGGTAAAAAGAGAAATTAAATAATAAATTGAGGAAAAATGTATAGAGGTTTTTTTTTTGTTTGGAGGAATGAACAATTATTAGGCAAGCTTTATATAATGGAAAATATGAGATGGGAATTTAAATATTTTCTTGTCATTTTGTGACAAGTCTAGTAGGACAAGGGGGAAGGTATAAAGTGTTTGATTAATACAAAGGATTGAAGGGTATCTTTTTGTTAAGAAAAATAAATAAGTGTTCAATGTCAAGATAATTACTTTTTTTTTCTTTAAGTATTTATTCTTTGAAGTATATAAAATGGCTCCCATATGTATTTTTTTTAAAAAAAATTGTTTAGTTGTTTGTTTTAATCCTCAAATTCGAAATTAATTGTTAATTATTAATTTGTTCACGAATCGGAATAACTAATAGTTAAAATCAAAATCAAATAAATTTAATTTAATTATTCAAACCGACACCAAACGTGCAATCAAAAGGAAATTTTTTCTTTAAAAAAAAGATAATAACTCATTAAAAAAACTATTTTCATGTCATTTTGAATCTTATAGGAGTAATTTTTTTTTCAGGTTCAATTTATGAAATTACGCTGAATATGTTATTGTGATATGTTAATATTATATTAAAGGTAAAGCAAAAAAAGATGCCAACATGAAAGAGACAAAAAGAACCTAAAAAACTATATATCTAACCTACCGTCCTTATATGGACAAGTTTTGGTATAATAAGAAGAAGAAAAAAAGAGACCCTCCTTTCTAGATGCTTTAATTTTCAACCAAATGCCTACATTATTCTATTTCTTTTTAATATTAATCTAATCATAATTAATTAAGTCTAAGATAGTAGTTGCACAATTCACCTTAAAGTTGTCATTATCTATTAATTTTATTCAAATATATTCCTCAAATAGATTCCATTTTCATTCAAACTACTTTTCCTATTTTAGATTTCTTGTGAAATGCGATGGACGACTATGTTTCGTAAAACGACGAAAACATCTATATATCTTTAATTTAAGTCAAATGAAAAATTCATGTACGTTTAGAATTAAAAATAAAGATAGTTTTAAACTAATTATGATGAGTTAATGATGTATTGATGAGGCAGGTATATATATTATCATATATTAATTAGCTTAATGTAATAATATATATGTCCTAATCCACACGTAGATTCTTTGAACAAATATTCTAGCTAGTCTTAATCTAATGTCTACAACACAGATATTATGTCAATTATATCTACTTAATTACATTAGTTTAAAATATTAGGAACATTTTTTTAATATATATAACAGGATGTACGCACGTATTTAGGTATAGTGTTGGAGATATAAATTTCAAAAATGTCATTTAATTTATTATTCTGAGCAATCATTTTTTTTAATGTTTTTTTTGGTTCAAACTAGACATAAATAGGATCCTAGCTGCACTCACACTATAACAAAAACGACTTTTAGCGGCATTAAATATTGACATTAATAAAGAGTGCTAAAGTCTTTACCAGCATTTGTTAAGTGTTATTAGAATCAATGTTCTTAAAGGCTTTAGGGACATATACAAAGAGTGCAATGCCGCTAAAAATATATATTTAGCGGCAATTAAGAATTAATTGTTGCTAATGATCATTTTTGTTATAGTGTCAAGGGTGTGATCTAATGATCAATAAAGTGATTGAAAATTATGATGTCTTCGTTAGGATACTAGCTTTTTGAAGTCACGATTTTGGTATGATAGAATTTGGAGTATACGAGTCGATTACTAGTTTTGTAGTCCTTTATCGTTTATTTTTGGGAAAAAGGATATATATATACCTTGAATTGTTGTAAATGGTATGCAAATACTCTCCGTTATATTTTTGGGACATTGATGTGTTTACCTCACAAAACTAGAGCATATATATCCTTTATGCTAGTTTTTATTTTTATTTTCACGCGTAAAAGAGATTTTTATAGAGTTATTTTGATAGGTCATAGGCAAGGGCAGGGGTGGAGGCAGTCATCCGAACCCACTCAGTGAAAAAATATTACTATTTTATACATGGTTCAAGTAATTTTTTAGGTATGTATAATAGATGTCGAACCCCCTTTCACTAGTTCATATGTTTACATCTCAGATTTTGAACCCCCTTATTAGAATTTCTGGCTCCACCACTAAGCAAAAGACAGTTTTAGATCAGAATACCACCGGCAGATTGTGGTTCATCTGAATTCAATTACTTTATTTATAAAAATTCATCAATTATATATTTAATTGTAAACCAATTATAATTATAGATTTATTTGAGATTATTATTAAAAAAATATGTATAATTTTTGAATTTGCGTATGATTATAGGTTAGAAATATTTGCATAAGATGGACCATTATTGTGAATCCTTTCCAAAGAAAAAAACTTGTCTTCTTCTAAGAAGTAATCATATATACATTCGGTGTTGTTTGGAACTTATGATTTGAAGTTTTGTGTATGGATTTTTGTGGTTTATTTTTGTTCATCTACACGTAACTTCGTCCATGCATGCATATGCTATTTATTTACGTGCTCAATAAGTTCCTAACTAATTATAAGAAAGTTAAATATGTATAAGATAACCAGTGGCGTTTTGGACAACCTTCGTCGGAAAGAAATTAGCATATATATACAAGTAAAATGATATACGAAATGATTAAATAACCTATTTTGGACACCCTTAACATAACAAGTTGCTACTTCTGTACACTCTTTAACAAATTTTTGGCTCCGTCACTAAAGATAACATTATTTTTACTTCTTATATTTGTTGGTAACTTTTTGAAATAGAATTACAAAAGATTAATAAACGTCGTGGTGAAGTGATAAATACTTTCTCATTCTGAATTAGAGGTTTTGAGTTTCAGTTCGTACGAAGTCACTTTTATTAGGAAGAGTTTTATCCCAAATGTGAAATTTCCAAACACAAATTTAGATTTAATCGAACTCCAATATGAATACCTAACATCAGATGGAAAATCAAAAAAAAAAAAAAAACCACCCTATAAAGATATCTTGTGCTTATTAAGTTTTCATCATGTAAAAGGTTATATACATAACAAAAATAATATTTGTGATGAGTAATAAAACCAATCTCCCAATATAAATAGGTGTAAAATTGGCACTTGTGAATTATAAAGCTTAGACAAATTTTGCTTTTTAAGAAAAATCGTATAAAATCTTGAAAATATCATATCATGAGATTGTTTTGTTTATTCCACACATTACCGGTGAAAACATCTATGTAGATAATACTAATCAAGAACTTAAACTAAGTTTTTCGATACTCACAAGTACTATTGATGTACGTACGATTTTTTTTTAAAAAAAATAATAAGTGGGAATCAAATTCGCGTTAACAAGTGAAAAATTCAAATAATAAATCAGTCGAGCTATTAATATTTCACTTGAAATACGATTCAGCGTATTTTCCCTCTATTTGTCCCCCTCTTTGTTTAATTGACTAAAAAGTTTAGTTGAGGTTTTGGGGGATTGTGTTTAATGGTTATGAAGATAAATAAATATTTGTTTACCAGAAAATAGTACAATAATTGAATTTCTACTCGAGGGTTTAAGGATAAAAATAGGAAAATTATATAAAATAACAAACTATTAATTCAAATTAAATGTTATAGCTATAATTTATTTTATTTGTAATTCACAGTAAATATCTCATTTATTTGTAATCTGGTTCGGTATATAATTAGTCATTCTTGATATACAATTAACCATTCGGTATAAAAATCCATTCGGTATACAAATATATAAAATGTGTTTGAGTTTGTATAAAGCTAGAGAAAAGTGTATATACAAATACAAATACATATATTTTCGTGTGTATAATTATATAAATACAGATTTATTCCTGTCCAGTTTTCTTTTCTCTTTCTCTCTTTCTAGCTTTATACAAAAACACAGATTATACAAATTACAATGTTAATTTGTGTTGTATAAAGCGAGAGAGAGATTTGCATATATATTTCATATATACACTTATACAAAGAACACGTACACATACAAATCACAGAAAACGTTTTCTATACAAATTATCCAATTGTATAAATGAATTTATACCAAACTGAGCAATTTGTATATAAATTGGATGTACATAGCGAATTATATCAACCAAAAGCTCCATAGCAAATAAAAATTTATTATGGAGTGTAATTATAAAAATTATAGCTATAACATACAAATATGACTTTATGTTTGTTGTCGCAATTATTTTTTGTCATATCTTTTTTGGAAGTATTATGATTCATTTGCCGGAATAATAATGATTTTAAAAAAAGGTTATAACTTAGCTAGGAAATTAAAGGAATAATTAGTTAGTAGTAGTACATGATATTATTCTTAATTAGTACATTACATGCATTTAAATAAGTGCTTGAAATCTGCAAAAAAATATGGAAGCTGTATTGTTGTCATGGAGTTGAATTTCAATTTTTTTTTAATGGACAACATGTACTAATACCTAGCTGTATTTTAATTTATTTTTATTTTCATTTGTCTGTTTGTAGTGTTATTAATTTATTTTCAAAAAAATATTATCAATATGCTATCTTGCCTAATTTATGCAAATCATGTCCATTATCTTCTTTAATTTGTGCATTTGACAAATGGCAGATTACTTAACAATTACTCAATGTAAATTTTAGTAATAATTAATATGAGTATTTTAAAACTAGAGTCGTACTTAATACTATACATATTTTCTTTTATTGGTCTCTAATTTTAACTTGAGCTGAATTTTTTTTTAAAAAAAATTAGTTAGAGGTGATTTAGTAGCTAAAGACAACATTTATCAACATTAAAGCAATAATTCAAAATCAGTTGATATGAAACAATTTCACAGTAACTATCAATCATAACACCAACTATTTGATGTGAAAGGAAAAAATATCATTGAAAACAATTTTATAAGGAAAATTATTTGATACAAAAGCATTAAATTAATATTTTAAATTTATTTGTATATAATTTAGATGAATACCGTAGGAGGTGGGGATTGAGGATATATATGAGCGGGATGAAGATGAGGTGTGTTCTCAATGGGGGAGGATATATTAAAAGTAATGTGCGATTTTACTTGTGAAACTTGTTTACCTTACTTAATTCCATTAGGAAAGTCATTTCCAAAGTACGGAAAATATATTCTAAAAATTTTGATCAACCAGACATGGTAAAAATTAAAAATTATTTTATGAAAAAAACTGTGTTTGATATCATCGAAGATGTTTTCCTGAAAAATAAGTAGGTTAATTTCTTACTTATTTTCTTATGTGCAATAAAAGATGGGTAAAAGTATTCATTAACCCCCTGAAGACTGAAGTTGAAGTTTTCTATTCAGTGTACACCTAAATTTTATTTTGTTTTAATTACCTCCCTAAACTTGTTTATTCATCCAACACGTATACCTTTTTTGACCGATCACCACAACCGTGTCTACACGCGCACGACACCTAGATAAATATTTTGCCACCTCGATAATTAAAACTTCGGGACCAAATTTCAAACCTTCACAATTCACATCGATTAAAACTTCTCGAAGAAGCTTTGTTCTAAACCTCTCCGCTTTGCTCAAAACCTCTAACCAATTCTAAGAAGTGTAATCTCAAACGAACTTCAAAATTTTTGGCAAGTGTAATTGACGGAGTAACGAGTAGATTTGGGTTAGTTGCAGTTCTAGAGTAAAGGCTTGCTAGATTTCGTGAAGTGTTTGGTCAATTGGTGTCGATTGATCGATTTTCTTTTGATCTTGTCTGAAATTGTTACTGAGTAGGTGATTAGCCACTCGATTTGGTGAAGGCTTGATGTGTTATTGTCTGTTTACTTTAATTCTTCATTCATATTTTTCCCTATTTTTTGTTTAAGGTTTTGCCATGATTTGACTAGGGTTTCTCCATAGTTCCCGATTGAGTTTCCGATTAGGGGTCTTATAGTTTTCAACTAGAATTTTCACTTAATGAATGTATTATTATGGAGTTTTTCACCTTATTCATGCATGAGCATTAAGGTTTCTGATAATTAGTTTAAAAAATTTAGGCTTTTTAGTAAAATTAAGGTTCTAAGTATTACTGTTTCTGATAATGTTAAATGGTGGGGTATTTTGTAATTTCCTTATGTATATTGTATGGCACTACACCATTTTAGGTCTATGGCAACACTAAATCTTGACAACGCTTATAAAGTGTTGCCTAAAATACTTTTGGGAACACTTTTAAAGTGTAGCCAATGATTTTGACTTTTAGCTACATTAATTTTACCAACACTTCTAAAGTGTACTCTTGGGATAAACTATACTTTATAAGTGTTGTTATAGTTGGCAACAACTATTTACATGAATGGCCACACTTTTAAAGTGTGTTATTTTTATAATTGAAAATACAACACATTAAAAATGTGGCCTTAGTGTTTTCACCAAAATTTTATATTCCCTCCAACATTTTAACATTTAAGTTTGAACTCCCTCCCATTTTTATTTGGCCAAAAAAATAAAACATTAAAGAAATATTAAAAAGAATAAAACATTAAAAAAATAAAAAGGGCAACATTCCTAAAACTTCAGCTGAAGCTTTCACTTTCAGCTGAAGAATAGGTTTTCATCCAGAAATGAAGAACCCATTTGGAAGAACTGAAGAAGAGGATCGAAGAACGAAATAAATCAATTTTCGTCACATTTCTGTCAAACTTCAGCTGAAGAACACCATTTTCAGCCGAAGAATCGAAGAGCAGTGCGATTTCTCTGAAGACGAACTGAAGAAGACGATTTTTCTCTCAGAGCTTCATTGTTCAAGATTGGAGAGCTGAAGAAGACGATTTTCCTCTCAGAGCTTCATTGTTCAAGATTGCTTATTCTTAACTGAGAGTTCCCCTCGAGAATGTGTTGGCTGAACTAGCATGAATGGCTCAAGAAGAGCATTCCATGGTAATGTCATATATCGTGCAAATAAGAATTTCGACTGCCAGGAGAAGAGTTTTTACTTACATCAGTCATTTACGCCAAATGCAGGTATATATATACTTGCACAGCACAGCAGTTCCCTTTTATTTGCAGTTAATTAGTTGATATTAATCAAGTGGTTAGCTAGTTGTGTCTGTTAT